>NC_045740.1:2268888-2298872 GCF_008692095.1 Etheostoma spectabile
CAGAGGGCCCTAAAAAGAGAGCCTCAATGTGGGTCCATTTTAGTTGATCAACTTTACCACTGCTGCATTTCAATGAGGTTGTTGCAGATATATAAAGTTTTATTCTACATATGGATAATAAGAAATGCACAGTCTTTGGAGATTAGACTCCATTGTTACAATTTTTTTTTTAGAGGGGTATAGAAAGAAGACAAATCCCCAGATGGAGCCTGAGGACCAAACTGAAGGAGTCAAAGGAGCGCTCTGCTGGAGGAGGACCTAGGAGGATGCTGACTGGAGGTGGAAGGGGAGGAGGAGGGTTGCACGCTTGGCCTGAAATGACCACTAACTGCAGAAGAGAGAGAAACACATTCAAAGCAGGGATGTAATGCTGTGATTGGATCATGCATTTCATGGCCAATTGTGGTTGGTTTACTGAAAAGTGAACGCCTCTAAACAGCTGACTAGTTTAAGGAAGAGAGAGCGGTGACTGAAGTTATTGGAAGTCTTCCTGAAAGAATTTACACGAGCTTCATTTCCCACAAGTAAACCACGGATACCAAATCAATATTTAAGTAACGAGAAGGCTTAACAGGGATTTTGACATCTAAGAGGTGTTGTTAGGTGTAAAGTGAATGGCTGTGAATCATGTCTCTTATTACCTGCTTTCATACCAAACTGCCTACACACCATAATCATATTATTCATAATATTATTCTTCCAATCAACTCCCTTTTAATTTCTGCATGGGCTGATGTTTCTTTTTGGTAGCAAATTACTACTTGCCTCTGGGATGACAGGTATGTGTTTATTGGGTGTTTTATGATGATTTTGAGCAAGACTAAGCCAATCAGAATAAACTGGTCTATTTTCTGATTGAAGACCAAAAATGGGGATATCAAATATTCTATGGTAAAGAAGTGGGGGGGAGTGCAAGCAGTGGCAACAACTGTCCTCTAAACAACTGCTGGCCTCAGCTATTTAGGGACAACTCCTGACAGAGTAGCTGGCATCAGCTGCTGCTGACATTGTTTGTCACAATCTTGGTTGATGTGGTCCACACACACACACACACACACACACACACACACACACACACACACACACACACACACACACCTGTTGACCCATATCTGCTTTCATACAGCACTGCTGGGCCTCTATATGCCTGGGCCTCTCTAGACAGGTGGCCTCCAAGCGCTCCCATGGTGGGCAGGCACGGCATCACAGCCTGATAACCACCACCCGTTCACCGGCCACAGCCCTCCAGCTGAGCCTGTTTTCTTTTTTTGTACGGCCCAACAAGAATTATTTGTCTCCTTACAAGGGGCCAAACAAACCATTATTCATTCTGGCCCTCTCACATAGGCCTACATAGAATTTTACTCTCACATCAATTTATTTTTTATTTTTACACCTACACATTTTTAATCTCATGTTTATATATTTTATCACACACATTCATACATTTGGCTCTCATGCAGTCAATGCATTAGAAAAGAATGATACTATGACTTTATCACTTTTTTCCACATACTATACTCTGACTTTGATAGGCTACTATACTGTTTTTATACATTTTTTCAACATACTATAGAATGACTTTTTTATCACTTTTTCCAACATACTATACAATTAATTTTATCAACATTCTATACTGTGAATTTTTAGGACTTTCTTTAGGCATACTAACCAATTTTTAACTAAATTTTTTGGAATACTATACTGTGCTTTTTTCGACATATATCCTAGGACTTTTTTATTACATTTTTCGACATACTATGCTTATGACTTTTTAAACACTTTTTTGTCATACTATTACCTATACTCGGCTTATGTGGATTGCTTTCTCTTAAGTTACAAATAATAATGTATGAAGTTCTAATACTTAGTTCCGACTGACAAATGAGTGCCCAGTGACAGTTCCACTTGATGAAGATGAACAATCACACATTAGATTGTCACTTGGCACCAATTGGGCGGGAAAAAAATAACCGCTTCCAGACACAAAGATGTTTATAGACCACAGAGATGAGCTGAGCTTGTATATTAAAATACTAGGGCTCGAACGATATGCTTTTGTCCCGATTCCATTCTTTCATGATGCGTGGGTGTCAATTTGTCATGTATTACGATAGCATTGCACTTCTAGAGAAAATAAATCATGAGACATTTCTGAAAACTATTTTTTTGTACAAAAGAATGCACATCGCATTTCAGTCAGTCAGTCGATTTCCCCCCCCCCCGCCCCCCACTATACAATGACTTTTTTAATTACTTTTTCGACATACTATGCTATGACTTTTTTTCAACGTGATTCAATGACTCTTTTACAACAACAACTGTTTCAGGTCAGATAGCTAAAGGGGTATAAGAGTATGATCTGAAGACAGCTTCAGTAAGTTTTGAGGTCCAATACACTATGCGAAAGAGACAAATATGCCAAAATCATAACTTTTGGGTGAGATCAGGTAGCTTAAAGTGATAAGAGAATGATTGGAAGACAGAAGGTTGGGTCCTTGAATCTTATAGGTTTCATTAGAGACAAATATTCTGAAAACATCAACTTTGTGTAAGGTCATTTAGCTAAGGGTTTACAGGAATGAAGAATTTAAATAGAAGAGAAAAGTTGTGAGAGACTGGTAGTCTAAAGGTTGTGTTACAGTCAGTCTCTATCCCAACTGTTGGTTTTGGAGAGATACATGCAGTTTTTGTCATTTACTATGACTATTTCCCACTTTATTTCAACATCCAATTACTTTTATATCACTATTTGTATGTACTATACTATCAATTTTGTTTTCCACTTTTTTTCTGACATACTATACTATGACTTTTTACACTTTTTTTAACATAATATACTATTACTTTTTTGGACATACTATACTATGACTTTTTTGTCCCTTTATTCAACATACCCTATTAATTTTTATCACTTTTTTTCAACATACTATAGTATAACTTTCTTATCACTTTTTCAACATACTATACTATGACTTTTTATCACTTTTTTGACATGCTATGGCTTTCTATGGTATGGTGAAGGGTATGTGATGATGTGGACTATTTTAACTCCAAAGGCCAACTTTATCAGGATGCATAGTGTCCTGGATACATGAATTAACTGGCCTTTAAAAATATAAATCTGCCTCTATGGGAATTTAACATAGGGGTGAGTTATGCCGCTTGTATTTTAAGGTGGAACATTTATTTATTTACAATACATTATTCATTCACAAAGAAAACTGGTGTCCGTAAAGGTCGGATTTTCCTACTTATTTTAATTAGGGCATTAAGATCAATTTCCAAAGATTACTTTTTCATTCCTCTTCTTAGTCAACTTTAGCATGGGTTCATAAACGTATGAGCACCATTATACTGTATATATTTGCAACAGCAAAGGGATTCCAAAGAAATGCATGTTACTTTCATTCTTATCTAATGAAATACAAGCAATACTAAAAGGTCAGGTATTTTTATATTGGTATTTTAGCATTATGTCGGCTGACTATTTTCTTCATTGTATGTAAGATTTATAAGTACCACAATATAAGCGTTCTATGTTCTATTAGCCTATTTACATCAGCATAATGAAGTTCTGTTCTATTCTAAGCGTGGTTTAGGTGGCAGGATCAAAGAGGGCAGGGACGATCAACAACGCTCAGAGAGTCTGGCGTTTTATGACCTAGCATGAGTTCCTCCTCTGCACAGATGAGATTGCCAAATTTCACTGTCCAGCATCTGTGACAGTGTGCCCCTTATACTCTCCTTTTAACTGCTTCCTCAGATCCTCTTTTAGGTTGTGCTCCTGTGTACTTCTGAGATCAAACTGTCTTTTGAAGTAGGAATCTCTCTCTTCTCTCTAGTCTAGTCTTGAGATGAAAGAGGAACACGGAGTGACAGAGTGGCCTCTGCAGACGGAGTTAGCCATGGGGTCTCTCTTTCTTCCCTCTCTTTCTCTCTCTCCCTGCCAAAATCCCCCAGCAGTGATAGAAACCAGAGGGGGACAAAAGGCAGTGTTGCACTGTGGCCCTCCGGCCCATGTAGTCTCTCCGGCTAATTGAAAATGGCTTTGCTCTCCTCTTTGCTCTCTTCCATAGCTCACTTATGTGGCTGCTGTCCGCCTCCTGCCTCTCCTCCTTCTCTCTCTCTTTCTCCCTCGCTGTCCACCCCTCCCCCGGGGACAACCCTCCCTCCTTTCTCCCTTCTCTCTCTCTCGGCGCTGGACCATGCTGATCTTGGGACATCCCCAGTATTTTTTGGCCTTTGAAGGCAAACATAATTGAGTAGTAATATGAGACATATTCTCTTTTCCTCTGCATGCCTCGCTCAATGGGTTATGGAATATTGAAGTTCAAAAGAGGTGTGGTGAAAGTGCTGTTTTTCCCCCATTGTGGTGATTGAAGTGTGAAAGGAATTTAGTTAAATGAGGAGTTGAGGAGATTTAATTTGGATGGAAAACCCGGCCCATGGTTTAACTTGACCCAGCTCTGCTTGAGATTTGAACAAACGGCCCCTGACAAACTATAAGACACGTTTCACCCTCCAACGAAAGCAAATTATCGAATAGATGAGCTGGTAATCAAATTCCCCCCAAGCCAAGAGAGCAGGCCAAAGCATAATGAAATGGAGTTTTATTATTTACAGCAGAACTACAGTGCAGAGGGTGTGTGTGAATATCATTTACAATCATTTCCATCCATCTGTACAACAGGAGCCTTACTCTTTGTGTTTCTCATCGTTCCAACAAGCACAAATGTTCCATGTTGATCTTTCCACATGATAATAAATAAAATACAATAAGGCAATGTTTCTATTTACAACTCTTATAAACTGTACAGGAGAGTAGACAGGCAGATTTCTATCAAGGTCTGTCACAAAATTAGAGTGCCTTTAAACAATACAACCATTTTATTTAACGCAAGATAAATAGTAGCTTTTTATTAACACTGCAAAAAATGAAAATATATATATACTAGTGCAGAGAGAAGGCCTCTCCTCTGTCCCCTTCCCTTGTTCACCCCACTTTTGTGTGTGCATCCGTCTCTTTAGGAATGTGCATACTATAATTATGGGAGGCCTTTCATACAGTAGCTTGATAGTTTAGTTATTTTCTATTTTCTACTTCCTACATGCCTTGGCATCTTGTCAGATAAATACTATAATTATGGGAACAAAGTGAGAGCATTGTCTTTTAATTTCAAACGTGTACTCCCAGTGGTATCCTGATATTTCACACAGAATTAGTGCGCCTGCTCCTCAAAGCTTACTGTTTAAATTCTGCACATTTTCCGTGTTTCTTTTCATTAGTGGCTCACAGTGAGTAATCTTCCCTTACCAGGAATTCAGCACTTAATTAGCTCTGCTGAAAAAAAATAATCAGAGCTTTAATGGGGCAAATTTATTTCAAATTGCACACAGCAGTGTGAGCCCCCTGAATAGGGTAATAGAGGATATTAGGCAGGGTGGAGTGAGTAGTGGTGCTGCTAAAAGTGTATATCAAGAGATTGATATACGCATGAAATCTCTCAGTGAAAATCTTGGCG
This sequence comes from Etheostoma spectabile, assembly GCF_008692095.1. Lineage (NCBI taxonomy): Eukaryota > Metazoa > Chordata > Actinopteri > Perciformes > Percidae > Etheostoma > Etheostoma spectabile. The sequence goes on from NC_045740.1 coordinate 2,274,414, forward strand.
CAAGCTAAGAGACCATGCACTAACTTTGGACTGTATTTCTGTAATGCAGTACCAGGCCCTGTAACTACAGTTTGGCTATTTTTATTAACTTCAATGTAGCGGTGAATCAGCACCATGTTAGCCACCCACCCCATACACCTTTCTAAAATTCAATTTCTTGTACTCCAGTCTTCTGGTCCCTAACACAGGGCAAAGTCAACAAATAATCTGCCCTTCCCTCCTCGTGTTATTCGATAACTACTAACAAACACCCGCCGCTGCTAAGTACAGTTAGGCTAGATGGACACAACCCTGTTGTGTACTGGGCGTGGATGGTGCCAGGATAATCAGAAGGATTTGATATGTGCCTCTGCCATGGCTAGACTCTCAGTTTTGTCTGCGTCTCTGGGGAACTTAAGGGCGTTGATTGCATTACAACTTTATTACTGGGTTAGTTAGCTTTGGAATAATATTTGGAGTAGAGGAATGCAGCTCAGTGACAGGCCACACATAAATTACCATTATCTGAGTGTGATTATGAGCCTAATGTAAGGAAATAAATTCATGTAGCGTGTCGCTGCTTGAATGACTGTGGGCTCACAATGCTGGTGTAGAAGAGAAAGTTACATTTAGACAACTATAAAAGACCCAAACATGGCCAACATTCATCAGAAGGAAGAGGCCTGTTACCTTCTTTATACACCATCCCATGAATCCCACTCTCAGTGGCCTCATGGCCCAGAGCAACGCAGCGCCAAGTGGACAATTAGAAGTTGTTCTCTACTCAGTAGTCAAAAGTCAATGAGAAAATTTGGGATTGCAATGGAAGAGAGGGAGGGGTTCTTGGAAGACAGTCCCCTTATTATTTGCAAGCTAGCCACTCATGTAGGGGGCTAGGCTGTTTACGTGCATCCTGGTCCTATAATTCTCCTGCGGTGACATCATACTAGGTGTGACCATCGCCGTGACATCAGAGCTCCTCGTCGATGCTGGCACCCTTGCGTTTCTGGATGGTCACCCGGCGGATGGAGGGCTTGGACATCAGCTCCGGCTTGGGCGGAAACTGCTCCATCAGTATCCGCAGGACTGAGTCCATTTTCTTGTCCATCTGGTGGATCTGGATTTAACACGATGACAAAAGACAAACAGGTTAAGTCAGCTGAATGCCTCCAGGATAAACACTCTGAACTTAAGTACAGTGTAGACCTGCGTGATGAAACAAACAAAGAAGGTCAGCTAGTTTGCGCTTTTGTTTTGTATCCATCTGCCTCTTTAATATAGTTGCAATCCCAATGACAGAGCAGTGCAGGGTATAATGACATGGTAGTCTGCCAGTCGCCGTCTACCTGCTAAAGCCACTCATTACAAAAGCTGTTGAGCCATATGATCCTTGAGTGGGCGGACAGACACACACACACGCCGCTGATGTTTACATGCTTTCCCAACTGTAAACACAGGTGTGTCACTCAACAGAGACATCTCTCTAGAGATGACAGGGCGCAGCCAGCCTAACCGTGCTTAGAATACAGATGAGTGACTCCACCTGAGTGATAAAGGTAAACAGATAACAGACAGCCTGGTGACATTCAAATACAGTGAAGACATTGGCACATGTACACACCAAGACACACTCATGTACACACTCACAACCACAAAGGAAAGGTAGCGCACACACTTACTGCACACATTTCTGCAACTTCAAAGAGATTTTTTACATCTTCACAGCCTTGGTCTTGGCTTTACCTTTGTACTTATTTTTTTCCCCCTGTGAAGTACTTACAGCACACATGCGCATGCATGCGCACGCACACCCTCCCACACACACACCAATATCCACTGATGGCTCCAATGGCTTCAAGAAAGTAGGGAAGATGATAAAGATGGCGCTTCGTAAATCAAAGCCTAAACAGCAAAGCACATCAAAGAGCAATAACATCTCACGCACCGTGCCGAACAGACAGATTCAGACTCCTGTCTCTACTAGACGCGATAGTGAACAACTCCGGCCCAAATGCGGTATTTCTGGCAGGGCAAAGTCAGATAGTTAACATCAATGGCATTTTCATAGGCTTAAGGGCATGGCCCCTCTTTCTCCCCATCTTTTAGTGTGTGTTCCTGATGGCCTGGACATTTTTATGGCAGAGCTAGACATTAAGCAGCTATTATTGTTGTTGAAATATGCGTCATTGTAACAAACATAAATCTGAAATATCAGAGTGTGTCACAGGAAAAAATGAAATCCCATCACAGCAAGCCAATGATCATAATGTATAAATAACTGAGCATTGTAAACATGTCTGAGATAAACTATAAATAATAAACAAATTCAAATACATTTGTTTAGCTGTTTTTTTTGTGGAGCAAAAAGTTTTTTGATGCGTTGCGTTTCTATATTTTTTGATTAAGAGTTTTGTGCATCTACAGTTAAAGATAACACAGACTGTGAACATATGGTCATGTTGAAGGCCATGTGCAAGTACACTGGCTGCTCAAAAGACTTGACTACAATTATGTGACCTGCCATAACAAAACTATTTAGTAAAAAATGATAAAGCAAGAATTGCTTAATTTTCCCATTTATTGCCAAGGTTGCCTGATATTTCACCATCCCCAGTGCCTTCCTCTGAGGTTTTACCATGACCTAAATAGTTGTGCTAAGTAGACGAAGCACGCGCTGGGCTTGGATAAAGCTTAGAGAATAATAGGCTATCATAAACATGTTGGGCAGTAATCTACAGACTTATCAACATTCTCGTTGAAGCTTAAAATGGATCAGGAATTCCTCTTGCTGTGTTTTCTGAAAGGAGTGGCCCAGGGGACCCACAAAGAGACAAGAAAAACATTATTAGACAGGCGTGTTGCAAACACACATCACTTTTTTAATCACCACTGATTGTGTTTATATGTTGGCTTTGTAGCGATGGGTGTGTGTGAAAGATGCAAAGGCGAGAGGGCAGAGATTGTGCAAGTGCATGGGTATGGATGTGTCACTGCTGGTTTGGAGCCTGTATGTTGCAGTACATTTCCTTGTATGTGTTTCCATGTCTGGAAGGAGGTAAAAGAGATGGTGCGAGTGGGCGAAGTTAGAGAAAGACATTTCAAGTTCTTAGTTAGTGTTTATTTTTGCTGACTCAATTTACTGGTTATTTCTAAAGCTGCAGTTTTTACTTTGTCTGTTATGCAAAATACTCTTTTATGAGTCCTACAGTCAGTGTTGGTGACAGTGTACTTGTGACCACTGTTCCTCTTTGCTAAAGTACTTTCTTACTGTGTTTTATATACTATACTGTATGATGTCATGATTTGTGAGACTTGTACCACAGATGATGAAGCAATTCTTGCAGTTACTATCTGTCTTTTTGTACCTATATGAGCTGAAATGACAGTGGCAGTTAGCCATTTGAGCTGCTAAATGCTTCTATTTTATATTTAAGTATGGCCCATTTGTGTAGAGCTTTCAGAATTTTGTAATGTACATGCTGTTCTCTTAATTGACATTTACTAAATAAGTATTGTATTAGGAAAGGTTTAGGTTTTTTGTTGTCCTGTTCATCCTGCATAGTGTGTAAAGCTGGCGTTGGGTGTCACCACTGCTGTGTCACATAAACACATGTGATCCGGTGACAGGTGATGCTCCAGCTGTCCCCGACCCTCCCTCTGACCACACACAACACATGGGACAGTCACAAGCACCGGACACCAAGTGTCTTTTAAATATAGTTCCTTCATGTAAGTTAAGTTTTTCACTTTAGTCAATTTAAGATGTACACAGTATTTTTAAATAGAAAAGTCAGTATGTGTGTGAGCTAACTGAATTAAATGTCCATGAGTATATTGTCTTTATCACCTGACAAAAGGAATATTTAAGATGTCATTCAGCATAAAAATATTGAATGGATGTATTGTTTAATATTGTCCTTAGTGAAAAATACCTCCTACAATTTCTGAAAGATGTAGGCAACATCTTTAAATCGCTTGTTTTTTTCCAAACAATGATGCATAACCCAAAGATATTCAATTTATATTGTTATAAAGTATAGAAAATCCGCAAATTTGGGAGGCTGACACCAATCTAAAAGCATTAAAATATAAAATGGGTGAGATGGGCTGTGGGAACAAAAGGGGATAGTGAATACAGTTTCATTCACCCAGACAGCTTTACCAGGCAAGATAGGAACATTATCTACAGTATTTTAAGTCTTTGACCTGTATTCATGTACTTTCAGTCATTGCAGCGACCGGTGGAGACATGAAGTACAGAGACAACGATGGGGAGGACACACAGCTCCTGTTCACACAGTAACACCCTTCCTGACCACCTTCCTACCCTCCCCTGGGGCTATTTGTCTGTTATCTGGTAACGTGGAACAAACACTCGAGTATACAAGTAGACAAACAAACACGCAAACAGTGTGTACACATGTCGGGACATTAAGTGTGGTCACAGGGCTGTAGGGGAGAGTGTAATAATGGAAAACTAACAAAAAGCTGAAGTGAGTTAACAACTGGGTGACACCACTGGGTAAAAATCTTTATTAGCCAAACTGTCACAAGTCTAACTGTTTGTCCTGCAAAGTAACAACTTAACGTATTGTGTCAACAGCTGGTATAGGTAATATCTGGTGCTTAGAATATAATATAATATTTCCAATATTACTTACACGCATTCAAACCAAATTCACTTTACATTTTCATCATTCAATTTTAATTTTTCATTCATTTGTAGAGACTAAAGCTGCAGCACAAAGAACATTAAAAGCATCAAGTGTGAAAACAAGAACAGACAACAGCACACGTCAGACATACATTATATCATACATCCAGATTTGACATGGGCTTGCGTTCTAGACCATAGTGGAGACTCACTACAAATGTTGCCAAGCATTGTTTAAACGCACACAACTGTTTTTCTTATGCTGCTAAAGATGTAAAAAAAATGTCAAGAGATGCATCCCATGTGTCAGGCTAGATTTCTGTTCATAAAAGGATGCACAAGACAACTGGAACATAATGGCTTGGGTTTGAATATTTACTCTAAAGTAAGTAACATATAGCTGTAATATAAGGTGTAAATATGCAAGGTGTTTCAAAGGAATATACACTGTCATACAGGATGCAAATCTAGATTTTCTTCTGACCTTAGAAGCCACTTAGGAGGAAAATCAGAGTTCAAGAGGTCAAATCTTCTCACCCTGTCTATCTGAAAAGAAGAGGCGTATGCTTAACTATGTCATTAATTCACACATAGTTATCCCGAGCTGGCCTGTGCAGCTAGAGCGATTCACACTGCCATCTGTTGGAGATTTATAAAGTCTGGAGAAAAGCTTAGGTTTGCTATCGCTGCATTCTCTAATTTGTGCAATAGTCTGCCATTGCATAATTACTGACAAATGGAGACATGTCATGCAATAGGGATATGAGATACTGGATGAGGTAGACTGAGGGAGTTGTGTGATAGCCTTGACATGTAATGAATGATAATTAGGTGTTGTGAAGTGGTATGGCTTATTCAGTAGGGAGAACTACAATGAATAGTGCAGTACTGGCTGAATTTACAAACAGATAGATTCTTCTGAACAGTCAATACAAAGACACCGAGCACGTAGGCAAAAAACCCACAATGACTCCTAAAGACACATCTACCTTCCCTTGTTGCTCTCTCTTTGACAATCATCTTGAGGACTAAGAAATGAAAAGGAGGGAAAACAGAAAATACAAGAAGAGGAGAGAAGACAGAGGTGCAGGGCTGCCAAAAGGAAAGACTACCAGCTCCAGGAATGTCTTGGCATCTGTGTCCAACCAGGCTGTGCTATTCAACAAAACAAGATTCCTGTCATTGAAATGTTCTCAATCGCATGACACAATGGAGACATGGCTGGGACAGAAAGAGAGATAAGACGAGGGGAAAACAATTGCACAGGTCACCGTCCTTGCATGCTGTAGTTAATGTGTAATGTGTTTACCCACCATTGTGGGCCAGCTCAAAAGGCCTGGTGCTTCAACCTGTGTAACACCAGACAACTTTACAGGGTCGTTCTTTCTTTGTTATTGCTGAGTCTACTGACATGGCACTAGCATGAGTCACATAATGTGCATTCCAATTGGAAAGGAAAGTGTTTAATATCCCACTGAAACCTTTTGGATGACAAAGCAAGGTTTTAAAATGCTGTTATAGAAAAAACTGAAAACTCTGTCCTTCACATTTGTATTAAAGTTCATATGCTTTGTTTTAAACTATATTCTCTTATCTGAGCAAGACACTTTGAAATGTAAGCAGAATAGAGCAAGCATGTTTATGTCTGATGTGCAGACAAAAAATAAACAAGTAAACAAGTCAAGTTTTATCTTCTAGAGCTAAACTGTTCTGATGCTATAATGGGAAATAATAAAGAAAAAACTAAATATCTTAATCAAAACTAAGAGCATATATTTAAAGGCTTACACATACTGTGTATGGAGATATAACAAAAGAATCCAATCAATAAAAAGTCAGAGTTTTCAAAAATCTGAAATCTCTTGCTAAAAGATATTCCACTTTGTTAAACCGTTAAATTGTCCTTCCCTGAACTACGTTCCAACCTAATGTTTTCAATCAACATTATATTAATGCTGCATTTTTTATATAAACAAATGGGTCAACTGTAATATGGAAGAGAGAGAGAGACAGAGTTTTAGCCTCTTTCAACTCATTTTATTTTATTCAAGGCCCCAACCTTTTTCTGTATCACTCTCACCACTTTTAATAACCCTTTCCAGTCAAAGCAGGCATCTGTTTCCAGCGACAAAGCTCTGATGGACCCATCTTACGCCGCCTGCCCGTCACTAAACTGGAACCAGGCAATAGCTCAAAGCACCAAAGGTTAACCTTATGATTTTAAGGGTGATTATATGTCAATGTTGTGTTTTAAAGCTTGTTCCGCTGCCCCCAAGTTACTAACAAAATCTATTAATATTGCTCTAAATACGTAATGGCATTTCAAACGCAAATGATAGATGCTCTCATTTCCTGTCTGTCAGCTGCTTACAGCTATAGGTTAAAGTTACTGCCGTGTCATATCAACAGGCAACAGCAAGCAGCAGATAAATGTAATCAAAATGTGGTGTTACAAATAAGGCATGTATGTGTAAATGTGTCTGCTTCTCCATTGATCCCCTATACAGCTCTGCCAGAATGGCTGCCTGATCCACTCTTACACACTCTCTCACACACACACACACACACTAAAACACACACACACACACACACACACACACACACACACACACACACACACACACAAGCAACAGAAGGTGTACACAATGGCCTCACTGGTGGGCCAATGACAAGCTGTATTACACAGAGGTCATCATTATCATCACTGTGAAGAGCTGCATGAATGGAGATGAGGAGAGGGAGGGGGAGGAAGAGAGAGGCCAGAAAGAGAAAGTAAAGGAAGAGGGAAATTAAAAAAGAACATAAGGAAAATAAATTTTAAAATTGAAAGCAAGAAAAATCCAATCCTTTGTATCCAGGAGAGGGGGTTAAAGCACCACACACACACACACACACACACACACACACACACACACACACACACACACGCCAAATTAAACCAGGAAAGCCAGCTGGCCATGTCAAAATGATAAATCAAGGTTGTCAAGTGTGTCATCAAAACAAATAACTTCAGCATTGCTGACCACAGGTTTATTTTCAGAACTTTAGGCAAAGAACATTACACTTACCACCTGAGAAGTAAATGCATGTCATAGCACACCACGTTTTCATTCTATGAGAGCTGTGTGACATTAGGCTGAAGTGCTTTTAGTTTGTGTACAGTCAGCAGGGTAAGAATTAGTTGGGGATGGGCATGATTTCAGGTAGACTGTGTCTCCTTCACTCACACATCATACATATCTGCCCAACAGGCCACAGCCAATTGGATGAATCCTTCACTCTTTCACTTTCTGACTTTTAAATTGAAAAAAACATGGCAGCTGTTCTGGAAACAGTATTAAAAACACCTAAAATTGTCACCAGTTTTTAAATATATGTAAGGAAAGGAAAGGTAATGCTGTTGCATTACTCGTTGATGCTTGTTTTAATGATTTTAAGAGTCTCGTCATTACCTGCTGAGCTCAGTTGATGCTCAGTGTATATTTCACAAATCCTATTTTGTTTCGATCGTTAACAAGCATCGATCAAAACTGATAGCCACTTTCACAGAACTCTTTATACAGTCTGCATTACCAACATGCATATTGGTCCAACAGTCAATCTCACCTCCAAAACTCACTCAAACCACCAAAACACTCCATACATGTCTCAAATTAAGCTTGTCTGATCCAAACACTGGCAACAACACCCTCTCATACATCGTCACCCATAACACACTTACCTTAAAAAACACTAACAGGGAGCATTATGTGGTCGATTAACTTTAATTTTTAAAGTGGTGTGTGAAGTTGAATGATTTTTCACATAAATCAGTATTTCATTATAACATAAAAATAACAAATTTTCACTTTGACTGTTCCAAATTATATAGAACAAGAATTTATCAGAAAGTTGTTTTACTCATCTCATTTGCTACAATACAATTTATTTTTTGTGCATACAGTTATTTACTTGTGTGAACAAAAACAAAGTTGAAACAAAAAAACTAATTCCTAAAATTCCAAAGCTGCAATAATAATTACAAAAGAACATTAACATTTATAGTATAATCACTCATAATGTACAGTACTGTGAGGGTTCTGTACATTATATACATATAATTATATATAGAAAATACCTACTGTAACTTTAACTGTCAAATTGTGATATAAAACGCAACCCTTATGATTATCTCGAGAAGAGGTGTGGAATTTGCTTCAGAGACTTTTTGCTGGGGACAAATGCACACTGTCTTGCTCTGTCCCTCTTCCCACAGCCTTAAAAGCAGCACGAGCTGGTCAAAGTGCTCTAAAAGGTTAAATGAAACCTTGTAAAATCAAAAAGAAAACAATTATACAACGTAAAAGAGATACAAACAGAAGAGGTGTATGATTGCTTTATAACAAATGTGCCAGCAGTTAAGAGAGGCCAGAGGAGGAGGTGGATGGATGAAAGGATGAAAGATGGAGGACAGAAAGGAGAGGAGGACAGTCAGACAAACTCCAAAAGGCTCTGGTGGCCTTTAATACTGTAACGGTTTGTTTTTGCTTCCTTGTGAGTGTGCTGACTCATCTTCTGGGCTCTTTAATATTTGAGTTGAGGGGGGGAGGGGGTTGTGTTTAGTTTCAGGGCCTGGACCATGATTAGGAAATGTGATAGCATCTTATTATTAATGTGTTCGTGTCACCATGTGCGGCTTTCATTAAAGAGGGTAATGTGAGTAATGTGTTTTGGTTATATGTGTTTTTATATGAAGATGCATGAATTTGAAGTGGGGTTGTTAGGAATTATTAGTCGTAAGTTTTTATTTCAGGGTGTGTGTGTGTGTATATGTGGCTTTGTGTGTTTGAGTTTAAGCTTCCTGCTGTGGCCCTGATGTAAAATTCCTTGACTTTTCCAAGACTTTCCACAACTAAATAAGGGCACTACCACGACCTTACAATGTTCTTCCTCTCTAATTCCTGTAATGTTTCTACAGCCTGGTTTCCATACACATGGAGAAGAGGAGCTGAAAACCACCAGTTAATGCAATGAATGTGTGAAAATGTCAGTCTGGTATATTCATGTGACCCATTTGTAAAACTTCCCCCAGAGATTTTACTAATATCCTTGGATTTTCCATTTTTAAATGAACCTCTCAAAAGTGTGTGGTATTAAAGAAAATCCTGTATGCAATACTTGGTTTGTGCAAATAAAGCTGTGAAGCAGCATCGTCAAAGTGTACATTCATAAGAGGTGAACTAGGGTCATGCTTTGCAAGTTGAGTGACAACGGGAAAGAGGGAGAGCGACAACGACAGACTGCATTAATGTATCCTAAACCAACGTGTCAGCTGGACTCAAATTCACCAACCCAACGAGCAACCGACCCGCTTCACCAGCAGCCTCAGTGCCAGTTGGAAAACAGAGCTAGCCCGGATCAGATTTACCACAGCCCAGGCCGCTGCCAAGGAGAATGGATTCACTTTAACGCTGGCAGATACAATATGTTCTTTGTATTTGTAAAAGCAGGAGAAAGAGATGGACAGAGAGGGAGAGAAAGAGAGTAAGAAGAAATGAAGGTTTAAGCTGTATGGCAGTGCTGTGGATGGATTGGTTTTGGACTGAGAGAAGGAGAAGAAGGAGGGAATGAAAGAGGGAAATGGTGGTTATGTTTTAAAGAACAGGAAACCGAGTGAGAGCACCTGACACATGATAAGTATCAAGGGCTGCGCCACGTGCCGCTAAACTGCAGCCAAAGCTCTTTTCTGCAGGGGTGGTGGTGATGGTGGTTAGGGGGGTGTGTACCAGCTAATCTCTCTTCTGAGTGGGTGCACACTCAAAGCTGCTTTTGTTTCTGAGGGCTACTTTCACGAGGGCGTACAATCCCCCATGTCCACTCCTCCTCTACTTCTCTTTTTTTCCTTTTTATCTCTTCGTCGTTCAGAGCACACTTCTTCTCTCTGTAACACTGGGGGTGTTTTATTTGATTTACTTATCACTCTGTTTGGACATGACTGTGGGGCCGTGAGAGAGAGAGAAAGTGTGTGTACATACATGCATGCATCTCCATGTGGTAGTGCATGTACGTGTGTGTCCACCCACATACGCACAAGTAGGGAAACACTGGTGGTGTTTCATGTTGTAAAAAAGTTTAACATTTTTTTTTTTTTTTTAAACATAAATCAAAACAGCCCGAGAAACCCCTGGGTGCGGGAGAAGATTTGATGTCGTGTTGAGGTACATGTTACTGCAAACAAGATAAATGTGCAGCATAAACAAGCCAAAAGAGATGAATTATGAGAAATTGTACTTTTGTGTATGATTGCGTCCCATTATTCTTTAAATGTACATGTAATTCTCCATCAGGTTGTTCTGCCTATACCTGTAACATAAAGGCTGAAGTGTTGTAAAAAGTTTGAACAAGTTGAGGAAATACAAAAACAAACTCAAATGTCCAATCCCCTCCATGTGAAACCCATAAAACAAAACACCATCTATCCATAAACACTTCAGCTTCCTCCAACCTATTTCCAGGAAGCTGTCAACAAACACAACTATTCTAGTCCTGTGACCGAATCGATAAAAGCACTCAAAATTGTTTTTTAGCACGTAAAGTCAAGTAAACACACTGGGGGTAAGAAGATAGGGAGAGAGGGAGACAGAGTGGAGGGGTGAGAGGAGAGGGTGGAGGGAATAAGCAGTTGCCCGATGGACCATTTGTCCTCAAGGACAGCTGGACATGATCTGCTTCTAACTGGTCCCCAGTGTGGTGGCCTTCATGGGGAAAGAACACGGCGTCAAACACTTCTTAACACTTTAATTTATGTTCACATAAAACAGCAGGGCATAAACAGTAAAGGACACAACAAATCCGTCTGAGAATTGTTATCATGTTTCAACACATAGAAATGAATACATAAATATAATGCAGACCCACGCGCACGCGCAGACCTCTTCTCTTGTAGTAACTATTTCAACACATCCAATGGAGCCAAACGCTAATATTTCTTCATCGTGGGCTCTACTGTGTGAAGATTAATTGGCGTCACATGACTCAGTCAGGCCAGTTTGATTACATTCCCCCGGTCTCCTTAGAGCTAGTAAACAGCTTGGTGATGTGTCACCATTTCATCAGCAGGGCAGCAATGACTCAACAGGGCAAAACTGTAGACTGCTGTGCTATGAATTACTCACACTCATGCATTGAAAAGAGAAATACTGACATGCACGTCCACATGCAGCACCAGAGTGTTTAAATGTAATTTATCAGTCGTCTACACTACTGTGCATTTGTATGTATATCTTTTTTCAGTTCTGAAAAAAACCCTGGGTGCAGCTGTGCTGAAGTTATTAGTTCTTATTTTATAAAATGTTTACAATCACAAATTATGGTATGTTTGAGCTCTACGTTGAGAAGCAGTGTTAATAGACAAAACATGCTTTATCAGTAGTGTCAACAGGAAGCATCAACTCAGGTATTACTCATTAAATTTTCCGAAAAATTATCTAAACTGTTAACCACGCAGCTACTTAGACATGACAGAGACTAGTTACAATACATAATGTAAACAAGAGTTGTCTGGGTACAGTGGAGGGAATTACAAATAATGTGTGTATGTGTATGTGTGTACGTGCACCTCTGCAAACGATTTTGAGTTTGCATCCAGGGTGTGACCTTGCATGGCGTTCACACAGGGGAGTCTTTATCACCCACACCCCCCTTGTCTTCTCACTGCCAGCTGCCACAACCACCAAATGCCCCCACCCCCCAACCCAAATACACACACATACATGCACCCCTCCAGTGCCAGGCTGTGGTGGCAGCCAGCGTGGCATCGTCAGTCTCCAGGGAGGTGCCATGTTACTACGGTCACTGCTGTAGGATGGCCACACTGTGGCTTTGTTCTCGTCATCAATAGGCCACTCAGCCTGATATTATAAATGACAAGGGGCGTGCCAGATCTTTGGTCTAGGTTCAGGGTGACTACTGAAACGGATACTAATGGCATCATGGTTTTTGAAAAAAAAAGAAAAAGAAAGTACTTCCCTTAACAACACAGACGGTGCTGTTTTCTAAAAAACTCAAATATGTACATATAGTATATATAAACATACACAGACATCATTTTAATCCTATATAAATATGACAAATGTTTCCCAATTATTATTTAGTCAATAGTGGAAAATGCATCTCAAAAGTTATGTTCTTTAAATTGCTTGTATTGCTTGCCCAACAGTCCAACACCCACAATTTACAATTACATAAAAAAAGAAGAAGAAACCATAACATAACATAACATCAAAAAACATTTGACAAGCCAGAACCAGTAACTGTTTGCTGCTGCTGATGATCAACTACAATGTAAACAAGAGTTGTCTGGGTACAGGGGAGTGATGTGTAATGTGTGTGTGTGTGTGTGTGTGTGTGTAGCCCAGACAGAGAGTATCCCCCATGCTCCCGCCAGCTGTCTGCCCTGCCCAGACAGTGGCCCTGCGCCTGGTGCCACGGCCCCGACACTGTGCCAGCTGATCCTTGGGCGCAGGAGTCAGCCTGACCCCAACCAACCCCCTTTCCTCCTTAAACCAGCATTGAAGCCATTATACAGATATGGGCAGATAGAGAGACTTAGTATACTATATGACCACAGCTGGCCTCACACACAGGCCAACAGAGAGAATGAGACAGCATGGTGAAGCAGCGAGAGACAGAACAAGAAAGAGAAGAGACATATTGTCGCCCACTCCTCTGTTTCCAAATATAGCATCTTTCTTCATCCCACTCAGCTGCTTGTTTTTGTTATGGTGCAATTTTTCCTCATCAAAGATTTGGACCTGAGACACGTTGGTCGAGAGCCTCGCTCGGTTAGAGATGTTTGTTTGGCTTTTTTAAGGAGTGTTGTTTTGATGTTGTCTGCAATTGTTGGTGGGAAGCTGAGGGGGATGATTACGCAGACGGGAGACGTCTGGTTGGTTAGAGACACGCGATTGGTCAGAATGGCCGAGGAAACTGCAGAGAGGTCACAGAGTCTATGGAGCTCTCAGGAGTGGACTCATTTAATGTTAAATTATAAAGAGCAGAATGTATGAATCTGAATAAAACAGCTTTCATGTGACATTACTAAATGCAGCTGGGATGACACTGGACTGACTGTTTCCCATTTACAGTGGACAGCAGACCAATGCTGACCTGCCAGGCTCGGCAGACAAAACAAGACATGGAACTGATAAGGCCAGATTAAACTATTCCACTCATTTGGCCAGTCACTGTGGCCTGCCTAATGTTCTCTGTTCACTACCTCTGCCTTGAAGCTGCTACTGTATTTGAGTGTGAAATTGGTTGAAACAAGAATTTAAATTAAGAGTAAGGCTTAAACAATAAAAACATTTAATTGTTTTTTACTTGGCTTTCATCCACAATGGACATTGGAGCTACTGCTTAAAGACATTGTCTGTATCCTCAGGGTATAGTAAATGTGTTGAATGCAGTTTTACATGCTAGCAGTCTTCTTCTTTGTTGGCACATTGATCAGTTGAATTGTGTAAAACCATTAGCTGGACTTCTTTATCATGTCGCCTTATAGCCCGATAGCAACATTAACAGCCCCATAGCAACAATAACATTATAGCCCCATAGCGCTACAAGATGGTGATGGTGAGTAAACTTATCAACTCTAAAATACCATGCAAACAATAACATACTTAAAAGATGATGGTGTCTAATGGGTGGCTCATTCACTGTTGCTTGCTTGTTGTTGTCTAGATGTAGTTTGCTGCTTTAGTGCAGCCCTGTATTTTTTCAGCATCTCAGGTATGCCAATAATGACCCAGGGAAGTGCGTTGGCTGCTGGCTTTAGCTTGTTTCCAACCCTCACATTCTCTATGTGGTAACTCTTATCTGATCTTCACAAACAGGAAGGTATTTAATCACAGAATCAGTAACTACTTTTGTGTTAGCTATATGGAGAGGGAATGAGGGAAAGAGAGAGATGCACAGCTGCTTGGGTACAATTGCCCTCACAGTACCTAGTCACTGTCATTTGAGAAGGCCAATTGCCTCTTGTCATCAGAGTAAAAGCGAGTAGTGGGGAAAGACACACATGCTAGCCCCCCCCCCACACACACACACACACACACAAATAGAGGCCTAGTGAGCGAGCTGCTGCTATGAATGGTCAATACAGTGCTCATACCAGAGCTACAACACAGTCATTAATTTTGATTTAAAGAGATTGGAGAGCATGAATAATACAATTCAGGCTTGGGTTTAGCCACAGACACAGGCTCTGTCTGACACAGTTTTTGTTTTAGAAGGGCTACTAGCTCGTGTACATGTATGCACTTATAAGTATAGATGTCTGCAAACGCTTGCCCACAAGCCCAATCATACACACACACACCCTTAAGCCAGCACACACACAATCTGACATATGTACAGTACAAACACTGAACCCGACGCCTTCTTGTCCACCTGTTGTCCCCCCTGCAGCGATGTGGAACCCTCCCTCAGCTTTCTAGCCTCCAGCTGTTGGCTTTGGGGCAACAGACACACACATGTACACAGCCCCCCTCCTCATGCCTGCTGCAAACCAGGCTGGGTAGTATTTTTAGCTTGTAGTAAACAGAGAAGCAGGCTTTCATCAAACACAACCCCCTGCCCTTCTCTCTTGCTCTCTGTTTTCCCTGTATCTCTATCTCGCACGATCTCCTCCGTCACTGTCCATCCCCCCTCAAAGGAAGCAGTCAGGTCGGATCACAGTCCTCATTTAGATGACTGGAAATGTTGCCCTGTTCAGGAAATGTCTGTTGGTAGCTAAATCTTTTCAAGTGCTTTGCTGAATGAACTCTTTCTTTTTTTAACAACCACACCACCATGGCACACTGTGCCCACTGTCAGCCATAGAGAGTAAAAGACATAAAGAGACATGTTCTGCTGCTGCCTTGGTTACTACAGGGACATGCAGGAAATATATTGTGTACGCCATGTGTTCTACATCTTTGCCCCCAACTGAGTCTATTTTGGGTTCAGTAAATAGACAAAAAGGGGTTTGTGGGTAAATGCGAGTAAAAGCGTAAGAGACTTCCACATCTATAGCTGAACGTTCATCACTTAGAGTGGAAAAAGAGACTAATTTGATGTTGTGCAATTTCTCCTGGGTGAGCACATGCAATGAGAAGGGAGGGGAAGCCACCCAAGTTGGGCAATAGTGGCTGAATGCCACTCCTCTTCACAGATTGTGGTTTATAATAGAGGGAATAGCTCAGTGTAACACATCACGCCACTTGAGGTCACATTATAATGCCACCACAGCCAACATGACTCAGACAGAGCCAGCAGTGCGAGCCCGATGTATTCTGCGGTGATCTTTTGCACACCTCACCATACTT
The DNA here is from genome assembly GCF_008692095.1 of Etheostoma spectabile. Classification (NCBI taxonomy): domain Eukaryota; kingdom Metazoa; phylum Chordata; class Actinopteri; order Perciformes; family Percidae; genus Etheostoma; species Etheostoma spectabile. The sequence goes on from NC_045740.1 coordinate 2,290,392, forward strand.
TTGTTCATTCGGCAGACTATAGGGCAAACTTAAGTTTGGCTAAAATGTTAGCCAATATCTATTGATCATCATAAAAAAGTAAAAGCCCAAATGATCTTTCTTAAATATTTTCGTTACTGCAGAATATTTGACTACAACTATGACTAAAGTTAAAGAAACTTAAAAGGCACAGATTAAAATGAAAGACCCTGACTTCCCTAAACGAGACTAAAGGACACTGTTTCAAATGTCAATGGCTACAATTTACAGTATGAAAAAATGAGTCAAATCTTTGGCAAGAAGTAATAATAACCTTTTTTCAAAGGAATTGGACACCCATTTTGTGCCATGCCATGAGCAGCAGCTATCAGATTTTGTGATGCACGCACAGCATGAGTGATTTTCAACAAGTGATTCTCCATTTAACAGGATGGCACAGTAAAAGGCACAGTGTACTAGTATGACATGTTGAAAGCATGCTGGTTCTTACAGTTGCAATGAACCTGTAGCCTGCACCTTTTCATCTGAACTCCTCAGATTGGTATGTTTCTTCTTTAACCATTCCACCCTGAACTATTTAAAAATGATCGGTTGAATCAAAAGGCTCTGCAAATGTTCTATCTTGTTGTGTACACCAAGTTACAGTGTACAATAAAAGCCTCCATGTGATTTGCCAATCTACAGCTTTTATTGGGAAACAGGGGCAGCAGGAAGTGATTGCCTTGAATTAGCAGCAAAAACAAATCCCTAATACGACTGTGGGCAAGTATTAAATTTAGATTGATGAACCTTGCTTCAAGATGTATAGCAAAATGTCTCTGAAACGTGACAGTACAGTTTGGTTTCATGTTAAAGATTATCATACAACCCATTCCTCACCCCCTTCATACATGCTTGTGAAATTGTTTTTGCTGACTTTGCTGACTTACTTACTAAAGTCACAGAAGGAGATTCAAGTGAATACATTTGGAGAACAATACTGGTAACATAATGCCCTTTCAGTGTCTGAGTAGGCCAGCTATGTTTTGTCATTTCCCAGCATGAGTAAGCAGGGGTCCAGTAGCCCCTATTTCCTCAAAATACACCCTGAGTCAGGAGGTGGCTAATGAGACTCATCCCCCAAAACATGTATGTGGGTGAATTCATGTGACTGAATACTGGGGTATGTAGGTGTGGGTGTATGGAGGTTCCTGATTCCTGAAACTCACAACTCTTTTTCCTGAAAGATACACATACTGTCACACATATACAAGGCCTTGTGTGGTGACACAGCACTAATGGCAGCAAGGTTGTGTTGTGAAAACAGAGAGCTGTATGCTTTGCTGGTTCTGAACAAGGCCGGAGGGTCTGAGCTATGATCCCGAGTAACCTTTCTGTAGCCAACCCCTAACATCCGGACCTCTCCTGCCAGCACACAACTGAATCAAATACCTGGGATGATGCTACAAGATTGGTGGTGACCGTGGATATGCACACAGGAGGCAAGGGCACTTTTAGTCACTCTTTGAGGCAATGAAAGCAAATACATACAATGAACTAAATCCCGTTACAATCTACATTTACAAGTTTAGCTAACACTTCACTTATGGCCTGCCAACATTGCAAGATACCTTCATTCCTGTGATGTTTCTGTGTCCTAAAAATGTACGTCCCTAATACTCTTTGATTAAATAAGAAATGGGTTGATTTTCGACAGGAATTTATTAATGATCAAGAGTCTTGATCATTTGTGAGAAGTGGAGAACAAAAGAGAGAGGACAGCCTCGCTAAGTAATCTCGCCCATTTAACACCAACGCTTGTCGTTCATTGCATTTGCATTTTAGGGAATTACTCCAGATCTTATTAACTTAATAATGGCCTGGATAAAAACTAATCTATGCAAACAGTGCAGTATGCCATAAAAAAAAATTCATGTTACTGCATGATTATGTACTACCATATAATAGTGGGACAAGTACTACTTTAATTGAAGTTTTATAAAAGATAATCAAAAACAATTGATCTTTGACTAATAAACTGAAAGATTTATTAAGTAAATTCGCTGTTTTAAGGCTTCTCAAATGGGAGGATTTACTGCCTCTCTCTGTTCTCATTGGGAACTGTCAGTCAGAGAACTTTGAAATTTTTCATATCTTTTTCACATTTTAAAGACTAAATGTACAATCAGTTAATCGGAATGAATGATTAACCATTTAATCAATGATTAAACAATTGTTAGCAGCAGTTGTACTGTATGACAGCGTTGGGAGATTAAACTGATGAAATAAAAGCTATGGAGAGAATTTAATTAAATCAAGATACAAGAGTATGAATACAGAGGGAAATTAAGGATATTCCATATGAGTTTTCTCAAATCTCCGAACATTTTTTAAAGCGCCCATATTATGCTCATTTTCAGGTTCATAATTGTATTTTGAGGTTGTACCAGAATAGGTTTTTATGCACAGTGCTGCAGATCCTCTTTTCACCGTGTGTGTTTAGGTCTCTTTTTCAGCTACATAGTGAGACATCTCACTTCTAAACTATCTTTGTTGGAAGTTGCACATGCGCAGTAGCTAGGTAATGATAACATCTCTAGAACTCTCCGTTTTGTTTTTGCAAAGCCAATCTACCGCTCCGTACACCACTGTCTGATCATGTGCCAGTCAGAGTTACGGTTAGCCACCTAGAATGAAAGCAGGACATATTCAGAAACCTGTATCTCACTCAAAACAGCATGGACAGTTTTTTTTCCAACTTTGTATGCATGTGGAAGCACCAGAAACACAAAATAACACCCCAGAAAAATGTTTTTCATAATTATGGGTACTTTAAATTGGCCATACTTAACAGACATAGGAACAAAAGCAAAATTAATGTGTAGATCTGTCTATTACATGGAATACATAAGTGGCTGAAATATTTCTACACTTCTTCTGCACAGTGAGGTCAGACATGAAAGCACAGCTATTAGCAAAAGAAACATGGCTATGATGCAAATAAAAACACCCAGACCAATGGCTTCCTTCTGCTAACTTGTTGACCTCCAATGATAGGAAGGATGTCTATATGTCTGCCTGTCTAGAAATATTTATAGGTCAAGACACAAACCAACATTGTCCAAACAATTATTTTAAAAATAAAACAAAAAATGATTCAAACAAACACTGTAAACTGCTGAGGTGCCGGTGGGAGCCCAAGTGCAAATAAACACCTCAGGAAGGAAGACAAAATGAAGACTTTTCCAGAACAAATCCTTGTCCAAACAAATAGACAGACAAGGGTTTGTTTGTCTCACTGGCCTCTTGACCTGGGCTTTGTTGCAGCAAACTCGAAGAGTTTTTGTGGATTTAGTAAGTTAGCTCAGCAGTTATGAGATAGCAGTGATGGAGATGGTTGATGACATGCTATGATCCTGCTACCTGTTGTGTTACTAAAATCCTTCTTTTTTTTTTTTTTAAGAATCATTTTCATATCCACAGTTCTCTACAAACTCTTCCTCTGCCTGCAATCCTCCACTGTTTAGAAGCAGTGCTTCCGGAGGGCAGTACATCACACAGTTACATGTCGGAAAAAGCATGTTGACTGTAACACTCTCCTGAACATGACAACAGCAAACATTCACGAGAAGTAACTCAATTATGTGATAAGAATAAAAATGTTTCCTTTTAGTACTTATTTAAGTTAGGTCACAGGGATATTTTTTGGCATGTCAAATATCTTTTAGAACTATCCCTCTTGTTATGTCAAGATAAAAGTCATCTTAAGCATTTCAAGGAGAAGAATCTCTTTAGGACAGGCACATATAGTTCACTTCACTGTGTAGCAAACCTAACTAAACCATTGTTACACAAAAAACCTTTAAGACTGAAATAAATCAGCATAATAACATGCAGCTTGTAAATGCACAGAACGTTATTGATTAAGTACTGAACTGGAGAGTGGACTGGGCAGCTCCTACTCTCCTTGTGTCGTACTGCACTTTACATAATCAACTTTCTTGGTTATGTCAGACTTATTAAAATATTCTTGAGATTAGATACATAGTCTGAGTAAAAGACTCAGGGTTAGCTTCAACCAAATTGCGTACAGATACGTAATTGCGTACTGTTGTCATAAAGGTGAAGGACTATAGACTGTTTTCACCGGGCTGAGGATGTGCAGACTTTATGTGTGTGTTAAGAGGCCCAGTATCAGATTTAGGCCTGGTCCCACTGGGCTATAAAGCATGGTGTTGGATCACCACTCTGCTGGGGCCTGCAAGTGCTGAGTATAGAGGGGAGAGGGAGGGATACTCAGGGGGACTGCAGCAGGAGTGTGTGTTTTTTTTCCCTCTCTACTTCTTTCTCACCTCTATGTTTCTATGTGAACTTCTCTTTCTCTTCTCACTAAGATTTTTTCAGTGAGACCTATTATCTTACATAAACAGCAATAAACTGTTTTTCTTCATCTCTTGAATTCCCTTAGCTCAACTCTCTCCTTATTTCCTCATAGTTCAGTTTTTCTTTCAACTCTGACCCTTCATCATGACTTAAGTTTTACCCTTACATATATCTGACTACATTACATATATCTGACTACTTAGTTCTAGCTATACAATATAAAAACATAAACAAATACAAATTTGGACACATTACAAGATATATTACAAAAGCATCCTCTGCAAAATATCTCCATCCTACCTGATAATTTATTTCTATTGTGAGACCCTAAAAGTCACTTTTTCTTCAAACATGTGAAAACATCTGCCAGTGCAGCAAAAATTTTGTATAAATGAGTGTCAGTATCTTGAAAAAAACCTGAAACTTTTAAACTGAATTGTAAACAAAAAACTCTCTCTCTACATCACATTACTGTCCTGCAGCTTGGGAAGCCATCAGCGAGGCTTTCTGGCTGGCCTGCGGTGAGGTAGAGGGTTATGGCTCTGGCTATTGAAACGTATGCAGACAGCCACACAGGTGGTGTTTCACTTTCACTCTGGGGAGAAAGTGGCTGACTGAGTGAATATGACTGGGCTCCCTCTGTCCTCGCACATCTGGAATGGGCTGACAGGAGGGAGGGGAGACTGTGTGGAGTGGTGAATGGCAAAGCACAAGAAAGTGTGTGTGTCTGTATGTAGAGGGCGGCATGATATGTGTGTTGTGGTTTTGATCTTTTCATTTTTGTGGATGAGAGTGTGCTAGTGTATTTGTTAGAAAGACCCCTACAGAAAATGTTTTTTCATTAGTAGCCTTATATTCAAGTCAAATGTATTGAAATGCACTTATTTTTTTTTGTTTTGTACAGTATTTGTTTTATGCTGTTGCACATTCTGTAATTCATCCAATTCAATCCATGCTTCTGTTTTGCTATTTTTAACTATAGTCCTAGAATGACATCTTGTGCCACTTATAGATTGGCGTACAGTTAAAATCTCCTTGACTAGTTATGACTGATTATGCACCATTGGCAATAATCAAATATGAAAAAAAGATTTGATAGTGTATGTACCATCCACAGCTTTGGCAATACTGTTTCTGCCATTGAAATAATGTAATTTAACTGAAAAACAATGAAGGAATGTGAGAGGGGTAGAGAATCAACAGAGTAAATAGTGAGGACAGAGAGACAATGGCAAAAAGATCAGAGGAAAACAGAGAAGAAGCAGAGAAGAGAAGGCTGCGAGTGTGAAGGAGAGAGAAACAGACAGAGACAGAGAGACAGATGTTACAGTGCTGCTGCTCTGCACACTGAGTAGCAGTGAGGCGTGCAGCTGCAGCGCTCAATGACGAACCATTTCCCAAAGATCCGGTTAAAAACGGGCAGGAAATTTCCACTTACTTCATGTGTTGTGTGCTTATTACCTGTCTGCACAAAGGAGACTCTAAAGCTGCCTCAGTACCAACAGGATTGCTCCCTTGTAACAGCCATAATACTGTATATGCATGAACATACAAATATTCACGCATGTAAAAATGCACACTATTGATCAGCATATAACTACACAGACGTACCAAAACGTCATCCTATGATAGAGAAGGAAAACTAGCAGGGGAGAAATGAACAAATTATATCTGGAGACTGAGTTGAATGAACTCACAAGTAATGCAAGTGATTCATGTAATAGAAGAGCAAGCCAGGCCCTTGAACTTTATTTTTCCTGTGCTGCCTGGTGAGAGGTGTGCCGGTGAGGAACAGTCGCTCCTCATCCGTGTGTGTTGGAGTGCACTTCACAGAGGGCCGCTGCTACCAAGGCAAGGGAGGGGTCTCCTTTAGACAGCTGGGAAATCTGTGTGTGTGTGTGTGTGTGTGTGTGTGTGAGTGCACGTGCATGTTTAGGCACTAGCACCTGTACAAGATCTCATCGTCTCATCTCGGAGGCCCCATGAAGAACTCGACACCGGGTCTGGCTCAATAGCAGGCTAGCACCACCACAATGTCCAAAAGCAACAGAGGGGCCAGGGGGCCTCCGGCGCTCCTGTGGCACGTGCCTGCCTCTCCCCTTGCTCATGATCCAAGATGGAGTTACGAGGGTTTAGTGGAGGAACGGCTGCTTGCCGGCCCCTGAGCTACCCTTGGCTCTCCAGGCTCCACACTCACTGGCTACCCCTAGCCCCATCAAAGACCAATATTGCATCCAAAATCGGACCGTGTGGAGAGGGATACACGGTCCGGTAGTAGCTGGGAGCATTAGTGTGTGTGAGTGTGTGTGTGAGAGGCCAGTGTTAAAGGTGGGTTTGAAAGGGGAGAAGAACTGTGAGCCATCTTGTGATTTGTTTTTCTTCTCTTTTTTTTTTACTGATCTGAATAATGATACACTGCATTATTATTAAGCTAAACTTTTAAAAATTACTCAAGTGCCCCAAGTCTAAGGAATGCATTGTTTCTCAGACTAATGGGAATCTCATTTTGGCAAGGCTCATTGTTTTTTACACAAGAATCTCACGGCTGCTTTCGATAAAAACACACCGCAGGAAGGATGAGCTCAGGGATGAGCTGAGAAGAGGATGATAATGATTTAATGAAACCAGTATTTAGAGGTATTTAGAGGAATGACTACATGGACAGGCTTGATGGGAATGTTCTATTTCAGTGTCAGCCCTATTCTCGGAATAGAAACAACTCTAGTCATAACAATGGCACGCTCACAAGATGGCTGATAAGATGCCGATGAGATGAGCTCAGTCTGGAGAATGTGTATGTGTTTACGTGATAGAGAGGGCGACAGGGAAGAGGGGAAAGAGAGACAAATAGGGAGATGCAAAAAACAACAACCACAGAAGAAAAAGTACAAATGTAAATGCTGGACTGAGCAAATAGAGAGCAAGCGGAGGTGAGTGAAGTTTGGTGACAGACGGGATGTGTAAAGGGTAACTGACGTCAGATCCCCGTAAATGTTTGGTGTGAGCTTCCTGTTAGAGTTGTTTCCACACAATGAGCAGGGCGGGGGTGGAGCCTAACTTGCCTGCTCCTACACACAAACATCCAAGGTCAACACAGAGAAAACAAACATGTTTAATAAAAAGAATGTGTGGAAGATGAAAAGGAAATATAGTAATGCTTTAAGATATTGATTTGGGGATTTTCTTGTGCAATAATTTTTTTCTTTTGTAACAAATAAGCAAAAGTGCCAAACATTGGTCTACATGACAACATACAGAAAAGTACACTACACATACCGAGGATGGCACAGTGCACCTTTTTCATCCTTATTTGTTTCCACACCAAAACAAAGAGAGGAAATAGGGGAAGGAGGGAGACACAACAAAAACACTACAGCAAGAATGATGTCTGCGGCTCACAAACAAGACACACAGAAACAGACACAGACGAACACAAACAAACAAGAGGCATTGACAGGGAGACTGGCATAAGACAACAGGTACCAAATACACACACACACACACACACACACACACACACACACACACACACACAGATAGAGGTGAGGAAGCCGTAGCACAAGTCTACAGCATTTATTTCAAGGATTTAGCAATGTTGAGCCAAGTTTCCGAAGTCTTTCCTGGCACTCCATTTATGTGAGCTGTGGAGAGCTCCATATACATGACATCCAGAAAGGAAAGGATCCATGTACAAATAGACAAGTCATGAGGTGGTTTTCAACGGGGTGCAATCATTCTCTTGGCAACTGTCAGTCCGCAAGAACAGCATGTTTTTGAGTTTTAGAGAGCTGAAGGGCTGACTGTTCATTCAGAATCAAAACATTGATAGTAATATGTACAGTATCATTAATTAGAGCAGATATTTTGGATGCAATATTGTTCCAGAACTGACCAACAGAAGAGCAATTCCAGATCATGTGAAGATATGAACCTTGAGCTTTTAGTGGGCAGAATGTGCATGAAGGGCCGTTCATTATTTTCATGTGATGAATTTTCACAGGGGTGAGATATGTCCTATTTATGAAATTGTAGTGAATATGCTGATGTCTGTATCGCGAGATACTTCAGGATTATTAAACTATACATGATGCCAGTCAAGATCGATACTCAAGCCTGGGCAATCACGTACTCAGATCCTCT
>NC_045740.1:2298882-2299259 GCF_008692095.1 Etheostoma spectabile
GACAGTGCGGCCAGATATCACAAAGAACTGATAAAGCCTTTCTAGATAAATTTAGATACTGCTGATTATAATGTATGCCAATAACCAGAAAGAAGGGAAGGAGGTAAGAGCTCACAGAATTAATCCTGGGTAAAACATTAATTTTAACCACAAAGATACAGACTTGAATAGACATGGGGAGACCCATCTATCTTTACATATTTTTCAAAATGTTCTTCAGAGCAACAGACTAGTGATGCTTAACAATCTGGTTTCAGCAAGGTAAAACCTCAATGTCTAAATATTTAAACTGCTTAACAACAGGGATGTTAGCTGAGATGATTGAATTGCAAGCATGATCATTTAAATTAAGTAGTGCAGACTTTGACCAGTTAATT
>NC_045740.1:2299269-2299448 GCF_008692095.1 Etheostoma spectabile
AAGCCTGATAAGCTTCCATACTCCTCGCATAATGATAAAAGTTAGGAAGAGACTGAGATGTGTTTTCTATTAAAACCAAAACATTGTCCGCAAACAGTGAAAAGTGATGCTGTTTATTGGTGAATAAATTGAGTCAGAAGCTCAAGAGAGAAGACAAATAGTGCAGGACTTAAGGGGCA
>NC_045740.1:2299458-2302862 GCF_008692095.1 Etheostoma spectabile
TGGCGTGAAGATCTAGAAACTGGAAACAAAGAGTAGGAGGTGTGTCCGTTTAAGACTTGGGCTGAGGGGTTAGATATACAGTATATATACACATGGGACTCCAAAGGACGGGCTAAGAGCTTTGTAAAGATCAAAGTAAAGCAGGCTCAGAGGTCAATAGCTACAGCACTCTGTAGGATCCTTATCCTTTTTCAGGAGTAAGGAAATCAAGGCCAACATCCGTTGGAAATTTACCCTTCTCAATAGAGAAGTTAATCATGTCCAGAAGGTATGGGCCCAGTGGTTCCCAAAAAGCGGCATACAATTCAAGGGGGATCCCATCAAAAACTTAATTCTTCTAAAGTGATCAATTTGTCCAAGCTAGCTGATTCCTCTTCTGATAATTGAGGCAAGTCAAGCTGATTCAACCAGCTGTCACAGTGGGTTTTATCCAAAGTAACCTCTGATTTATACAAATTGGAATAAAATGTCTTAAAAGATTTATTCATTATTATAACAGGATCAGTTCTAATATTACCATCTGAAGATTTAATAGCGGAAATATCTGCAAAAATGGTCACTGGACCTTAATCTCATGGCATCAAGTAGATGACTAGGTCTAGCACCCTGAAAGTAATAGTGCTGTCTCGTTCTATGAAATAGAAATTCAGAAAAAAAAACTGTTTTTTTATTTCTTTCTTGACTAGTGATCGTTATAAAGCTATTTTGTCAGTAAAATTAGTTTGCAACAGTGAGGGCAATTTGGATATTTGATTCACTTTTTGTTTGTAATCGTTGTGGTTCAAATGCAGTTCAAATCCTGCTCATTATCACATAAATAAACTAAAGCCCACTAAAAGTAGTAACAGATCTGGCACCACTCCACTGGATATCTCCACAGGTCTCTTTCCCGCTCCTTATCTTTCTCCTCTCTCTTCTCCTTTGCTGCAGATTTAACAATGATCCTCTTATTCTGAAGCATTCATTTATTTTATGCACCACTGGGGTATAAATCAGAGGCCCAAAATGCCCTCCAAAGTCTGGGAACCCCTCCTCCCTAAAACTGGCCCAATATGCTGGAGATGAGGTGATTTAATAGGGTGCTTTGTCTTAGCATGCTGTGCTACTGACATCTCCGTGCACCACTAAAAGCTAATGCTAAGTCCAGCCTGCAGCTGGTAGAGGGAGGAAAAAAAGGAAGGGAAGAAAAAGTGGAAATTTATGATCAGGCCCACTGTGGGCAAACCCACTTTTCATATTGTCACTACTAGTCTTAATCTAATTCAGTTGAGTCTCTTTCTTTATTCCTATGGCATATTGTAGCGGTGATTTGTCCTCAGACTAAATGATAAATAACTGAAATTGTAATTCAAACAGCCACTAAGTCACTGAAGGTATGAACTTTCCACAGAGATAACGTTTATTGTCCAGGCAAAGATGGCGTTTATGAGGTTTGTTTTCCGGATTTTTGGTAACCATTTCAACAAAGAATATTGGCGTCTCTCTGGTAAAAAAACCATCAGCCCTCCCAAGTGTGTACTTGTTACATCCCTGCTCCTCCATATAGACTTCACCTGGTGGCTCAGGCAGCGTGGTACCTTTAAAACAAAAGCACTAACAGATACAGTACTTAAAGTAACCAAAATAAAGATACTAATGACCTAATCAAACATATGTAGCTGTATATTTCATACAAAACAGAAACAAAACAAATAAGTAACTATTTAACTATTAAATATAACAGAATAATGAATAGCTCCAACACACCTAGAAATTGTATAATTTTATGAGGACTATACATTTTTTCAGAGTCAAAGGGGCATCAATGAGACACCCACAGGTGCATGACATTAAAGACATAACAAGGAGGGAAAACTCTACTCTGTAAATTAGGTCAGTGTTTATGGATGATGTGAAGTCACCACATCATCAGGCGCTATAAACTTACAGAATGGAGGGAATGACGTGGCCTAATGGAGTGACCACCCACCTAACATCACGCAGTATTGTCACACTCTGGTACATGACAAGCCCTCTTCTGTTGAAGCCGTGTCACCAACACACAAACTTCGCACTCCCCAGCAGCCGTGCCCTCACACGTCATGCCAAGGAGGTGTCCAAACACTCAAAGTCACAAAAGAGGCAAGAGAGGCCTTAATCAGCCCTATTAACACCGGCCAACTGGAAGAGGGATGTACCACATAATGTGTGCTAAGAAAAAGACTTGTATGTTTTCTAAAGTATCAGTAGGTGTTAGCTAAACCCTTTCCCATTTCCAACCCAGTTGTTGTCAAAGACGGAAATTGGGTCTCTCCAAAGAATAACAATTATTAGACTTTGGGATGATGGAGGTAGAGGGGATGGCATGAGATGGAGCTCAAACACAAGACATTACAGTTATGTATTATCTACCACCAGACAGATCTCATTAAAGGATTTTTTTTTAATATATATATATGGGGCTACTGGAGGAGTTTTGGGGTCTTCAGTCAAAAAAGACATGACCCTCCGATTACCAGTAATACATTTTTCTATGACCCTCCAAAATGATTGGGGAAAAAAGGCATGACCCTCCCCAACATTTTGTTAACACCTTCTGTTTTGGTTTGCGCTTGGCAAAAAAGGACAGGTGAGCATGACATACAAGACTTAACCTTTAAGCTTTCTCTTCCTACACATTACACTCCACTGTTTCGGTGGCCATTTCAGTAGATTTACCACTAACATTGTTATGGAACCACAATAAGCATGGAAACTAAATGCACACTCCCGGCATTACTTCAAATACTAAGTTACTCCTGAAAACTAACCTGTAAACTAGTATTCACATGAAATGAAATATTGAGACCATTTAACAAAGCACTCTGGGTAACAAATTCAACACGCAAACTGGTTGCTGTGGACTCGTCACTAGGCTTTCTCAGTCATTGTATGTTGGCATAGTAAAGCTGCCGAAGCTGAACATTATCCACAACTCAAATTCTCAGATGAGCGTCAATTTGTTTGTTAGCAACATTTTACAAATAATCGCCAAGACCGAAAAGGATATATGAGTCGGGTATGGCTGCAGCCTGGAGACCTCCCGTCTAATGCTCTCCCGGCTGATGCTGTTCGCGAGCTTTGACTTTTCAAAATAAAAGCTTGTGTCTGGTCCGCTTTGTTTTCGTACATTGGTGTTTTTGATGTTTTTGAACTAAACAGTACGGAAATCATGCTAATGAATAAAATTATTTTTTCAGCAGATGACTTAGTTACAACACGATGGAACTAGCAAAGCAGTTTTGTGATTATATGTGTGGGCGAGATTTATTCAGTTAAGGAAATCGCACAGTCTCTGGCTGACTAAACAGGGAGGGACCCATCTGCTAGCGATGGGGGCCGAGACTGACAGCTACATGGGAAAATATTCACCAAACAAGCCACTT
>NC_045740.1:2302872-2304067 GCF_008692095.1 Etheostoma spectabile
CTGTTTTCATGAATACAAAAGTTGGATGACCTTACCTGTAGACTAAAAAAAAATTGCATTACACTCCTCTCAACAAAGAAAGAAAAAGACATGACCCTCCCGTTTTTCCCCGGTGGTCCATTCCATAAATACCGAACGGTCCCTAATCTTAAAGGTTTAAAGTTTGACCCCTTTTATGTCTCCTGTTTAAGTTAAGTTGGTCACACAAGATAAGACAGCATCTTTTACCTAATAAATTGCTGGTCCCGCAAAATTAAAGTATCACTTATTTATAACAAACAGCTAAAGTAATGACCAAACAAGGTGTTATCATAAGGCACTGTGGGTTCTCATCATTATTATAGATCCATTAATGTCAGGCAAAAGGTGCAGATAAAAATATCACTCAAGATGTTATATGCAAGACATATAGGAAAATGTAGTTTATTGGTTCCTTCATCCAGATAATACACAAAGAAAGACAATAAGAGACCTAATTCAGCTCATTCTCTTCCTATTATGCAACATCTCTCAGACCACCATTTCAGCTCTTTTGTCTCATTGCCCCATTTTACCCCTCCATCATGCACAATTATGATAAAGACATTACTAGCTAGCATAACATAGTTTGAGGAGTGACACATGTGTAGGAGCATTGTCCTCCTGCTACCTCGGAAGCAGGCCCGTGGTGAACTAGAGAAGACTGCTGCACATTTATAGTAGGGGGGCCTATTTCTACTGCTGAATTTTCATGCTTTCAGTTCTCATTAAAACCACAAAACAAGAACTGCAAAGGCCACTCGGAGCCCAGGCCTTGGAAATTTCACTATGCTAAACCACCATAATATGCGCCTCGTCCCACAAACATACTCAAGGGGGGCTTTTTGGTTGCCGTGTAATAAGTCCTGGCGTGCTAGCCTTGTAATTGGCCATAATTAAAAGGAGGCAAAAGGAGACAGCTTCAGCTGCCAGGCAGCAGGAAGTAGTAAATACATGCTGTCTATTCCTTTACTAGGTGCCACTCCGTCTTTCTCTTTGAGCCGCTTTTCTCTCTTTCTTCCTGCCACTCAGCATCTTTGTGAGGAGTATCTTTTGGGTCTCTGTTTGAAACCGCCATAGTGGAGGGGGTTGAGCTTCAGTGTGTAAAGTCTATCCCTTTTTATCCTTAAAACCCACGCTGTCCTTACTCCACCAACTGTGTGTGTGTGTGTGTGTG
>NC_045740.1:2304077-2329689 GCF_008692095.1 Etheostoma spectabile
TGTGTGTGTGTGTGTGCGTGTGTTTGTGTGCTAACGTGTCTTTACCATCTTTGTTTCTGTTCAGGCTGTAATTATTTAGTCTGCAGATGCTCCGAGTTTGTTTGCTGTTGTCTGTTTCCTGCTTGCAACCCCGTCTATATCATGTCTGTGCAACTTTCACAACACTGTGCCACATCTATACAGCCTGTCTTCACTCAGCAGGCCCATTATGTTTAAAAGATGGGGAATTCACTTGCTCTGTTTTCCATGCTAGTAATTAATTTGGCACCAGGACCCCCTCTTGGATAATGCTGTTTATAAAAACATATAACCGTGTACTGGTGTCTTCTGCTGCGTTATTTCCATTTGATTACTAAAGTTTCTCTAAAGTAAATCACACTTAGAGCCCTTTACAAATGGATTATATTTTCAATTTATCATTTAGAATCTAACTTTGCCTTGCTCTACAATTTATATTGTCAACTCCAAGCAATTCAGCTGGACATAGTAACATTGTAAACCTTGGCCACATAACACCATAAAACAAAACATTGCTAGGCCTCTAACCAGCACACATTCAAATGTCCTAACAGGTTGCCAAGATATCATTGTTATATGGAAAACTCAGAATTCATGTTGAATGAACCATCTTTAAAGTTTCACTCACAGATGCATTCCAATGTGTTTATAAAGAGAGAATAACCTGGTTCTGAAATAAAAGTTGACTGGAAACAGTCACAGTCAGTTACAGTTTTTTCCTTTCCCCCAGGAAGCATTTCTAATTAATGGCTATTATGTTATTCACAAAGTGATCATTTCTAATTTATTAAGCCCCCAGTGATGTCTGTTTCAGGCATCGCGTTGCTATCTGAGCCTCAGCTAGCATCTGCCTCAGCACACTGCTCACAGAGGGGAGAGTGCTGAAGGGGCAGTGTTCAGCTTTTGTTACCTGAGCGTCACTCACCGTAACCCAAAACAAGACAGCTGCTTGACTTAGCATCAAGCTGAAAGGAAACACCGACGAGGCAGGGATGGAGATGGAGGGCGAGGGAGAGAGGCAGGGAGGGAAAGAGGGAGGAAGGGGAGAGATGGGGTAGGAGAACAAGTTCATTTAGGTACCAAGTTCATATGCGTAAAGCTGAATGTTGGAGGCATTGTCTTGAACAAACATAGTGTTGATAGTAAAGTGTATTTAGAGATAGGGTGGGAAGAAATGTAAGTGTTGCCCGGTTGATAGGTATCGTCAATGACATGGGGTACATTCAAAACCACAAACTAAAAAGACTACAGCACTTATTTACATTCAAACACTACCAATGAGCAAATATCTCAGACTTAACAACTTTATCAACTTAGACCTTCTACAACCTCTTGTTCAACTGACACTCAGACATGAATCTATTTTAACTGCTTCTGGTTTTTTCCTGCCCCATGGACACATTTCTACCTAAACTTACAAACTCAACAGAACGTTGCAGACTTCAGTGTCTCCTTTCTCCTGGTCTTCTCTGTTGTCAAAAGATAAAAAAAAAAAAAAAAAAAAATGACAAGAGGTCAGGCGGGGCCCAGTGGCAGCCATATTTCCTGAGGCTCCGCCTGTGGTCTTTACAGCCAAAAACACACACGAACAGACAGTGGGAGGATTCTGCATGACCTTCCACCCCCGCTGGGCTCCCTCGGGGTCAGCATAGGCCATGTTGGTCTCTCTACAGAGGCCAGCACCTGGATGACTGGACCCATCCACAGGGATGTGGGGGGTGTGTGTGTGTGTGTGTGTGTGCGTGTGTGTGTGTGTGTCTGTGTGTGCGCGCATGGGCTTGGGGGAAGGGGGTCTCTGGGGAAATGAATCAGCCACTTAGTTTAGCCACCCGCCCCCTCACTTACAGAGCTTGCTTCAGCAAGACCCAAAGGTCAAGTCTCACCCTTTCTCGCATTTCTGTCTCTGCTTGCCATTTCTCACTACCTCCCCCATCTCTATCATCAGAGGTGAACAAGGAGCTATTTCAGAGTGATGTGAGAAACAGAGGTGGCTGCTGTGTGTGTATGCATGTATGATATGATGATATGTGTGTGAGAAATAGAGAGTAGGTCACTTTTGTCAAATTATAATTTTATGTCACTTCCCATGTATGTCCTCCTAGCTAGACTTCATTAAATAATGCAACCATAAAATAGTAGACATGGTAATATCTCTGGTGGCTTGGCTTGCATTCAAGTTCAAATAACAGATGCGACTTTATGTCTTTGTTAGTCCAAAAGCAGTCAGCTGTAATTGTCTGTCTGAGGGAAAGCTGTAATTAAGTATTTTACATCTTATAAAGGTGTGGAGGGGAGTGAGTCTGTAGCAGACATTGAAAAAGCCTGCAAGATCACCATCTAAAAAGAAAAAACATTTCTTAATCTGTTAAAGCAAACTGTTAGCTTGTTGAAAAAAAGGTGTGTAGTTAGGATATATACACTTGGATAATATGGACTTAGACTGGAGTTGGCAAATTGCTAACTTCACAAGGAATGCTTTGTCAAAAATATGGCTCTAAGCAATTATGGTAAAATATGCTGAGCAGCATCATACCCATTCAACAACCAATCTTTTATCAAGTCACATACCTCCTTACCCTCAAAAGGCCTCCTCTTTTGAACGCTTGGCACGGTATATACTTTAAAGTTTAAAACCATGTAAAATGAGCAGGTATCAGTGCGTGCAATCATTTCCTACTTGTGCATTTAGCATGTGTGTTTTTTCTTGATGCTTGTGTGTGTTGTAAATGTCTGAACAGAAGAGTGTTTTTGTGTGCATAGTGCCCAAAGCGTACCAGTTGCAGCTATCTCTTACCTCGTCACCCTATACGAGAGCAGTATGTGCCAAAGGCAAGAGACAGGAGTCAGATTTATACATTGAATGACACTCATGCCCTCGTATCACCCACCGCCACCGGTGCCAAACGCCCACTGACGGAAAGTCGGCATCTGTCCAACATGCCTCCACTGGGCATATTAACACGGACTGACACACACCCTCACATACACAAGCATGGAGACACACACAGGCAATGTATACATAGCAAGAGAAACTAGAGGCGCACACCCACACGGACACACCTAAGGGCAGAGAGGAGAGAGAGGATAATGTGAGAGACACGGAAAAGTTGACCGGTGAGTAAGAGTGTGTGGTGCTGTTATGGCTGACATCTGGCTGTAAGAGAATCTACTTGGATGCCCAGGGGCCTGGGGCTGTTGACAGTAACCCCCCCCCCCCCCCAAACGCCTCCTCCTGCCTGCTGGCACGAACTGATAGCAACGGGGAAAAGTGGCCAAGACACTGAACCCCGAGTTGCCCCCGGTGCTGCGCATCGGAGTGTGAATGTGTATGAATGTTTATCTGATGAGCAGGTGGCACCTTGTACGGAATGGTGAATGTTTCCTGTAGATGTAAAAGCGCTTTGAGTAGTTGTTAAGACTGGAAAAGCGCTATATAAATACAGCACATTTACATAACTGTGGCTAAACCACAGTCCGTGAGAAAATCACGCATACACACAAATACTGCAAATACGGCCTTCAAATAATTCATCGATAAACTTTCATAACAGTTTCAAACTGATAAAAGATGGAGCCACTGAGACAAAATGTTTAATTCTTGCTCCAAAATGAACATTCACTTTCCGCAAACAACTGGGAACATCTTGCAAACGCTTCAGGAGCAGGCCTGTCCCTTCATTAACATCAGGTGAATTGCACCTGCCTCATGAAATCTTTAACCTTTTACCACCCACTGTCCTTTCTATAGGACGTTAGCATAATTTAGAATGCTGGAAGTACAATGAAAAGATAAATAAATATGATATGTGAATATGTGAATCTGTGTGTAATATAAATATTTATTAAGGAGAATTCAAAACCTTTTTTTAAATTTAATTTAAAACACGTAATTAAAACATTTTCTATATTATTATCACTAACTGAAACTACATAAGCAAAAACCTCTGTCTTTGTTATACAATCATCTAAATCCTACAAATGCAACAAATGATCAACACAAACATCCACTTTATGTCCCACACCTATCTCTCAACAGCTGCATAAAAGAAAGAACGATAAATTTAAACTATGTACTGTAAATTAAGTTATTAAGATGGATATGTTTTGCAGTGTACACATTTGGAGAGGAGCGGGAGTCACATTCACAACACTCCACACAGCAGAGGGCCAAAACTGGAGATATCATTGTGTGGCTCTGCGGCATCCAGTTTCCACCCCCTTCCATTGCCTCAGAGCAGCAAGGCCGGTGCAACTGAATCTGTCAGCCAGGTCAATCAGATAGCGGCCATGGCTATGTCTAGCTCTGTCTACCTGTCAAAGCTGTGTGGCTGTCATCCAGCCAATCAGGCAGCCATTGCCCGGCCACCGCCCCTGCCTTATCAGGATAATGAGCTGCATTTACGTCCATTATGAGCTGACCCCAAGGACTTTCTCTGCTGCTAAGCGGGGGCCTTGCGCCAGTGATGGACAGAGGGAATGTGATATGGGGCTGGGTTGTGCTGCAAGAGCAGGACTGCAGGGGATAGGAATGAAGGAACAGTGCATTTGGTGGCTGGCTGCCTCAGGACAGTGATAATGTAAGGTAGGACGGGAAAGTCCACAGTTGGTTTACACCAAATTTTACAATACTTACTGTTAACAAACAAGAACGCTCCTGAGAAGACTGGCAGCCTCACCCAGCCTCCACACTCCACTATACCTTCTATACAACCAAACTAGCATAGACTCTTTCTAAGATAGAAAAAACTGGAGAAAAAAAATTCTGCTGCTATTTCTTTACAGAAATTACACAAAAGTATTAATGATCCAACGAGAAAATTAATACTAAGACAGCAGTGATATTATACAAGACTCAAAGCTCATTCATTACATTATTTAGTTTATTACAACCCAAACATCATACAGTGTTGGATAAAACCAACATCAAGCATAAAATCCTGCCTTTCTGGCTAAAAGCTTCAAAGTTTAACCACCCAGTTGTGTATGTATCTCTTGGCAAACATCATGACAATCTGTCTATTGGACTAATAAATTATTGAATTTGGGGCTTGATGAACAGGCAGGGGGTCACCCAAAAAAAACAAATCCATCCATAGCAAATTTGATAGAAATCCAGCCATCGTCACTGGTGATCTTTTCATGACCTGTTCAAAATACACTGGCACCATATGATATGCCTCAAGACACCCACCAGCAGCAGTTAGCCATATATCAACGCAGGTAGACACAGTTTACACCACCGCAATACACCTACAAAAGCAGATGCTTTTTTTCACTCCCTCTTGGACACATCTCTTGATTTCTTCTCTTGTCAGGTCATTGTTCTGTGGTCTTGTAACTGTCACAATGGATGAGGAGAGGCAGTAAAATATCAAGATCTCTCAACACTCACAATTATTGTATAATATTAAAGACATCCCCCAGTGAGCCATAGCTAGAGATAATGTCTCTTTGTATGAGGACTCAAGTGCAATGACATACCAAAGACACTCATTTCAACATACATTCATTTTATGTGCTACATGTGGAACTCTGGGGACCATATGAATAAATATATACCAATTGAATGGCATCTTGTTCTGGACAGAGTGTTGAATGGGCAACTGACTAACCAATAGACCACCCAACCTTACCTACCTAAGGGGCCCTTTTGTCATGCAACCAATGGGACAAATATGATGCATGTAAGAATGCAATGTAAGAAACCACACGTAAAAGCACTTGTGTTTTTACATCTGGTCCAAAACATGGTACCTCTTTATATAGACTTAAAAAACAGAAAACAATTTCTACATTTTGCTGAAGCTATTAGTTCATTAATCAGTCAAGATAAAACTAAATGGCAACTGTTTTAATAATCAGTTCATCTTTTGAGTCACTGTTTAGGCAAAAACATTTTTTGGGTACAAGCATCTGGAACGCATTTATGAAATGTAAAACGTATTTTTAAATGTATACCGAAAATAATTTTCTGCAATGTATTTTAAATTCAATGTCAATAACATTTTTATTAATATTTGTAATTATAATTATTTATATTATTAATTATTTAATATAAATAAAATATATGCAACAATAATAGTAATATAATATAGTAACAACCTAAGTCTGATTCCTGATAGGCTACATGCAAAGTTTTTAATTAAAATATGTGTGACTAATTAGAAAGTACACATTTATACCAAAACCAAAGGAAGACATTGTTATATCTCCCTCTCCCTCTCCCTCTTTATATCTCAATCAGTAAACCGAATTATAATCTTTTGATTGTGAGCTCCTAACAAGCTCCTCTTTGTTTTTTTTGTTACTGCAAATTGCTTTGAGGACAAACCACAGTAAGAAAAAAAACACCAGATAGAGTGGGAAAACCTATACAGCTTTGCCCGAAGTGACGCACACTCATTACCGTCATTGCAAAGGATAATTAGTACAAGAAGGTAATAATAATGTTGCCATCATTCATAACAAAGACTAGGGGGAGGACACGACCAGTGAAAGGAAGAAGGGGAGCATACGCTGCGGGAAGAGGAGTCAGCAGAATGAAGCCCATGGGAACTGCGAGTCAGGGACAGCAGAAAGTGTGCTTCAGAAATGAGTGGGAATGACTGGCAGAGCACACACAAATAAACACACATACTGGTTTGAATGACCAAATAACACAATTAAACACACCTGTGCACATGGCCAAGCAGCCATGCACATATAATGCTCCCACACAATAAACACACACACACGCAAACACACACACACACACACACACACACACACACACAAAGACATACAGACACACACACACGTTTATAGCAGCCCCAAAATCACTACCACATAAAAGCACTCGAAATACAGTAACAAGCCATATTTTCCATGTTCTGGTCTTTTTAGCTTGATGTGATTCATCCAGACGTCTCTCTGCAAACTTCTCCAGTTTTAATGAAATTGCTTAAGTTTACTGTTACAACAAACAAGGATGGTAAAAGTTCACTGAAAATAGGGCCTTAAGCTGTTTTGGGTCTGTCGTGAGCTCATGACTTATTCAATTCAACAGTAGTCTGTATCCTTGATGTTCCACTTCCAGGATTGCTCGGGTGCCGCAGGAAATTC
This sequence comes from Etheostoma spectabile, assembly GCF_008692095.1. Lineage (NCBI taxonomy): Eukaryota > Metazoa > Chordata > Actinopteri > Perciformes > Percidae > Etheostoma > Etheostoma spectabile. The sequence goes on from NC_045740.1 coordinate 2,311,197, forward strand.
CGCCAATGCATGTCTTTTCACCGATGTGCGTTTCTTTCTCTTCTCTTTCTTTGAGTTGGAATTTTAAATTAAATTCAGGTAGATTTATGAGGGCTATAGTTAACTGCTCCTCAGATCTATGCAGGGTAAATTGAGACAGCTAGATAGACGATCTGTCCATTCTTAGTTTTCTCTTGCACAACAAAAACAACTTTGTGCAGAGCTTAGTGCCGCCCACGATGATTGCGATTGGTTTAAAGAAATGCCAAAAAAACAGTGTATGATTTTCTTTCATCCCAGAATGCTATGTGGACTAACCAGACCCTCTTCAGCAGCGCCTTGGAGGATGGTCTGGCAAAGCAAGACTAGGTCAGCAGTGACATTGGATATTTCTCAAAATGGGGACCATAGTGCCAGAACAACTCCTAAACAGAGATTAATGATTGTTTGCCGTCAAATGGTTAATGGCTTCCAGTGTTGCAGTGCAGCAGTACATTATCCGTTATAATTGCTGCACGCTCGGTTGATTAATTTGCATGTGTCTGGTTGTCTCTCTCTGTCCATTTGTGACCTTGATGACTTACAGCTGAATTGATATTTTTTATTGGTATAAACAAGCATTCTAATGGAATCTCTGTCTTCATGTCAAAGTGATCTATAGTTAAGAACAAGACTTCCTTTTGTTGTGGCTTTTAAAATAAAATTTGAATAAGAAGCAACAAAAACTGTTTGGATTGTTTGCTGCTTGTTTGTTGGTCAGAAGCCTGATGACTTGAAGAGTGTGCTGCATGTTGTGTTTTCTTGGCTTTGTCTGCTGGAAAGAGAAATTGTACCAGTCTTAAGTGTCTTGTTTTTTACGAGCTGCATTAGTGTTTTCCATCAAGCTGCAATTACAGGCTATTCATACACAGGGCAGGCCCTCCTAGCGCTGCTTGGTACTTTCTGGGAACGTTTAGCAAACACAAGCTATCCGTTCATATGTAAAGCATGTACAGTATACGTTGGTATGCAAACATACTGTACATGTCATGAAGTGCAGATCTAACACTGGATTTCCACCAACTACAGAATGGCTGCGGATTGGCTCAGCTGTGTGTCGACTCTGGCTCCGCCGTGCGTCAATACCCACCAGGTCCGGATTTGTTGCGAAACAGCTGTGGCCATGACTGACAGCTGAAGTCTCAAGGACCCACCGGATTGCCGGTGCTGTGCAGGAGTCGGAACGCAGCTGCTCCGCAGTCAGTAGAAATACACACATTGACTTTAATGGAAACCTAATGACTCCGCCGCCATTCCGGAGCCGATCTGCAGACGTTCCACAACCGGTGGAAATTCTGGGTTAAGGAACTGGTTATTTGTAGAAAGGGATGCACCGATTGTGAAATTCTGGGCCGATATCATTGCTTTGTTGTTGACGTTAATGTTGTTTCCCCTTTTATGACAGGGAATCAAGGAAATATTCATTATAAAAAATAACTGATGCAATGTATTTTATGAATATATCCTTTCACATCAAAGAAAGCCATGTAAAAGCCATTGCAAAAGCAATTCCATCTTACTTCCTGATAGGCCAATGGCAGTCAACGAGGTGAATATCGGCCAATATCGATGATCTGCCGATAAATCGGTGCATCCCCAATTTGTAGGGTTGTTGTTTTTAGGTGAGACTACAAAAAAGAGGTAAAATGTAAGGGAGTAGGAAATATGTTATAATCTGCTGGAAATTAGTCACTGATGCAGTAAGTCAACCCTTAAGCTTCTCCCTCCATAAAAAACATCCGTAATACTAAAGAGGTTACACAACCGACAAAATATGCCAATGATTTACCATACATACTACAGACTTTGAGCAGCAGCCACAGTCATGTACTTAAAAACCACACCCCGGTGCTATGTAATGCTTACGTACTAGGAAAGCATCTCATCTGGTCCATTTGGGTGCTCCAGAATCTTCTTTCATTACACAACCACAGTGAGACTGGCATTTTCAATCATTCCTCCAAGGCCTGAATGAGCTTTCCATCCCGGGTAAAAGGGCTGACGGCCGGTTAGGTTAAAGTGAGTCAAATCAAATCGGTCTTTAGGTTTTTAGGACATAAGGCCAACGGATTGTTAGGGTTCTTTCCCATCATGCCTGCCTGCCTCCAATACTTCCTATTTGGAAAATGGGGATAATTAAAAAGAAACATTAACTACGAGTTAACAAGCCATTTAATATTAGGTGATCAGGACTCTGATCACACTGTTAGCATTGTTATTCTCAAGGACTAGAGACATTAATTATACTTTATATTATAAAATGTGTTTGAATTTCTGTTAGCTGTTAACAGTACATATATGTGTATTTTTTCCTCCCAAATGATGGTTTTATCTTCACCACAGGATCACCATTTTCCCTCCTTTCAAACTTGCAATTATGCCTTGAATGATTCCTCAATTATTCCCTATCCACAAAACAAGGATGTTCCTTAGGCTTTGTTTTGTAAAAAATTAGCCCATGTAATGTTTTCTTTAGGCAGCTGTTGCATGATTTATGGATTGAGAAACGCCTGGTTGGGATGCGTAGCACCAGTCAATGAATGACAATTGTTAAAATACAATAATAGCCCTACTCTGTCACTCATCCAGCCTGAAAGTCATATAACCATAAACAAAAGATACAAAGTGTATTTCTGCTCTTAAGGGCTAGATTTTATTTGCCTTTGTATTAAAGTATTGACTTTTCTTATATTCTTTGTTATACTCAAAGACATTACATCATATTTTCAATGATTAGATTAATTATTATATAACTTGCAGCTCTATTGAACTGTTTTATTGCCCTGTGCTGTTTAATATGTAACCTGAGGCACTAAAACGGTATGATATTTTAAACTTTCCTTCACCACCATCCTACACTGAAGTGGGTTATTATGCTGCAATAAATGTTGCTTACGACAGCAGAGGAGCGGGAGCTGGTGCTGCAGACAAATTGTTCGCGTGGCTTGTTAATATGTAACCTGTTGGGCTAGTGCTGTAGGGACAGGATAAACTGCTTAGGTAGTTGTGTCCAGACGTGATGGCCCTGACGCACCAAGCCAACCTCAAAGTACTAGCGCCAACAAAAGCTGACTGATCAAAGGCTTTTTTGTCAATGCACTTCCTATGCATAGAAGTTGCACTTGAACACACGGTAATGAGTAGAGCTGATGACCAGCTGAACATGAACACATGTGCTATTATGAATGAGAGGAAATTACTGGTCACTTTGCTTTGCACTGGCATTGTCAGCCTGTGTGGTCTTTGGTTGGGAAAGAAACAAACAGACAAATATGAAAAAAGGAAGACAAACAACTAAGTGTGTGAAATCGCTGATGTGCTCTGGTGGCTCAGTGGTCAAGGAAGCTTAACATGCAAATACAACATACAGCTAGGCACCTTTACCACATGGTATCCCCTCTCTCTTTTCACATCTCCTCTAGTGGGCATTTAGACCAAAAACAACAGTGTTGATAAAAAGCAATGGAATGGAAGACCTAGGGGATGACGTTAAACAAAAATAGAAAGAATGCTTGTCGCTAACATACAAATTAACTACTAATAAAAATCTGCGACTAATACAATACTAATACAGTTTTACATATTATACTAGAGATAAAATAAGCAAGTTTGATAACACATCATCTGATAGATATTTAAAATGTAACCTATATGGTGACTCAGTTCTGCACGCCTTTTGGTACTGCAAAGGAATTATGAAGAATTGGTAGAGTATAGGGATTTTACAAACAGAAGAATCATATATAAAACTTGAAAAATATAGAAGCACCTTCAATAGAGAATTGGAAGGCCTGAATGGAGTATTACATGTGCATCAAAATATCAATGTCAGAGGACAACAATAAAATAAAAACAATTTCATACATAATTAAAGTTTGGATATATATATATATATATATATATATATATATATATATATATATATATATATATATATATATACATAATACTATTAAATGTGTATAAATAGTATATAAATTTGTATTATATACTATTAAATTTGATATAGTATTATGCAATTATGTAATTGGACATTGTGCAGAACAGAAGTTATTGACTACAGCATGAGTTAAGTTAAGTGCAATACGAGGGGGAGGATGTGGTTTTCTTCTGTTCTCCTGTGAATGTGAGGAAAGGTAGGGGGGGTATTGTGTGTGGTTATTAGATGTTCATTGAAGCATTGGATTAGATCATGTATGATTGTATTCTATGTAGGTTAAGTGTATGTTTATTGTGTGTGTTTATGCACGATGTACTCCCACTTGTTTCTCTTGAATGCCCAAGACAAATTTCTCCTATAGGACACAATAAAGGCTTATCTTATCTTATCAAATTCAGCTCAGCCATCAACACTCAACTGAACAGCCAACTGTCTGGGCTTGGTGTGCAGGGCCCTTGGTAACCATAAAGACCTAAAGGGCAAGCTTTTCCTGCCACACTAGATTTGGGACATTTGTCTGAGAAAGGAGAGGTTGAACTATGGGAAGACCTTAACATACAACTACTAAGCGTGGGAAAATGCAGTCCTATGTTACCACACTATTCATCCTCAATTTCATGGCAGTGCTTTAAAGTGTCACAACGTGTGATAAAGCCTTACTTATAGCTAAGGTCTATCATTAAAGACTTAACATTGACGAATGCAGAAAGTTTTATTTTAAAATCTTTACTTATCACTGTGCTGCTCATTGGAACAAACCAGGGAGTAGTATAGTGAATGTGTGGAATATTGGGGCTTATACCTTCACACAGTAATTCTTTTAAGTTGTTTGAAGTACTTTAGTGTTTATTAAAAAATGAGTGACCAGTCAGCCTACTTCTCTAATCCTTATGCAACGTGACTTCATGTAAAATTATTCTTAAAATTTCTTTGGCATTAGTCATTTGTCTTGTGAAAGTCATTGGTTTACTGTAAGAGAGAAGCATATCCTTTATGTGCTGTTCTTTAGTAAAGAGGTTTACTTCCCCAAATGCTTGTTTCCAGACTATTGTGACGTCAAGTGTGTGTATGTGTGTGTGTCTGTATTGGTTTGAGAATGGATGTTTGTGTCCATGTTTGTCAGCTGTTTTTGCCGAGGCCTGTCACACTGCATCTTGTGATAGAGCAACCATACATGGCATGACTCAGCCACCTTTTGACAGAGATTTAGCGGATCTGCTTGAACTGCGCTGCATGTGGTTTCACTTTAAGGCTCCTGACATGGCGTGCATAACACAATAGTGCGACCTGGATGAGTGGATTTACGTTAAGGTGTGTGTGTGGTAAATCTCCACGTGCAAAGCCGGTGGTGAGTGTTTGTATATGTGTCCTCCAGTAGAGGTGACCACTAATAAGCAACTATTGCAGAGTGACCCTGTGGTCTGTGAAGAGAAACCAATGTGCTGTGGCTAAAAACACATGCACATACACACATGTGTATATGAATTTTCACTTATAGGTCAGTCTGTGTGTGTGTGTGTGTGTGTGTGTGTGTGTGTGTGTGCGTGTTTCTGTGTTTAAGTGTGTATCATGATGACCACCACCCCTTCATTACCTCCATCATGGCTGGAAACAATCAGCCTCTCTGCCCCAGTTGTAGGCCAGAGTCAGGCGTTGCAAACCTACAGACCTAGCATTAGATAAGCCTCGATCACCACAGCCTGAATGGCCTCAGATTGGATCCAGCTTTCAAAACTATGGGCAGCACAATCTCAGAAACCCAAATCAAAATAGATTTGTTTCCCCCACTTCAACCATACATACTGGATTCCTAGACATAAAATATATTGATTGCCATGTATTGGTAACATATAACTTTTAAGTTCAGGCGTTATACAGTTGGATAAAGTTAGGTCAACTACCATTAGTGCATATCCTTGACGTTCCATTTCGAGGATTGCTCTGGTGCAGCTGTAAATTCCGCTGGATGCATGTATTTTTTTGCCAATTTCTGTTTTCTTTCCGTTTTCTTTGTGTTAGAATTTAAAACTCTGGAGGATTCATGAGGACCATGGTTGACTGCTTCTCAGATCTCTGCAGGGTAAATTGAGACAGCTAGCTAGACTATCTGCCCAATGTGAGATTTCTCTCACATGATTCTCTCACTATTTACGAGCTGCTCCATGCGGAGCTTAGCACCGCCCATGACGATTGTAATTGACATTTAGAGAAATGCCAATAAACCAGAGCATGTTTTTCTCCTAACCCGGAATGCTATGTGGAGTAGCCACTCCGCAGCGTGTGGATGGTCTGGCAAAGCGGGACTAACTACCATTAACATATTATTATTAATATGATTTATTAATGTAATTAAAACATGGGTGCAAGAAATGCACAGTAATGCTTAAACAGTTGAAGATTTCTGTATTTATTTTTTCATGTTACATGTTTACACAAGGCTTTAATTGTAATGGTAATTCCCACCCTGAATAAAACGCACTTCCTGGTTGAGTCTAAATAAACTCCAACCTGTAAGGGTTTCTAAGAAAATGAATGCAAAATCCAGTACCCCAGTACCGTGTTTCAAATCTATTGCTATTGCATAGATGACATACAGTATAGGTTAAAGTTCCTGTGCTGGCAAATCACTACAAAGCACATACAAGGAGTTTTTGCAAAATCAAAAACACAGAACTGTCTTGTAAGTCATCCCTTTCATGTGCTGTGTGATCATTTATCCAATCTGAAAACAGATATTTGTATCTTCTCTTGATACATTTTTACAGATTCAGGGACGGGATGAAGACCCTTGAAATTGCTGTTTTGTCACAAGCCATCCCCACTCACAGCTGATGTACTAGAACAGCTCTTTGAACTTTGACTGTCAGCAGTTGGCACCAACAAAAAATTGTTGCTAGACATAGAATATGTTCACACACTGCACTACTACACTACTATACACAATGTGTTTTCTCTTGTTAAATTGCTTTCCTTCAAATTTCATTAGCTACCTTTGCACTGTAGTTTTAACTTTGATCACCCCCTCTTTTAACATTCTTTTCATATGCTCTTCTGTCTGTCTTTGTCTTTCCCTCCTTTTAAAACGTTTTCTACATGTTAGGTTTAATTTGTTTATTGGTGTTCTTTGGTGTATTTCTTTTTCAGAGCAAGAGGGACCCTTGAAACTTGGGGGTATCCTGGCCTAGGCGACGAGAGCAAATGCAATTCCATCCCTGGGCTTCTACCCAGGACCTTTAGTGGATTTTCTCCATGAGCTGCCCCTCAGACAAGGCCCTCATTTACCCACTGCAAACACATGCATTTACTGCCTGCAGTTTCCAGTCCTGAAAAAATTTGAGGCCTTCAAGGAAACTATGGATTTTTGCATTAAAAAACACTCACCCCCAATTTGTCACTGGCCTTTTATTAACCTCCCAATAGTGTCCTAATTGCCTTGACACTAACAAACTTGCTCACTAATAAAGTGCACCAGGCCCAGAAATAATTTTATGCCATGGTTACTGTCATTGGCTAGTGGGTCTACAGTTCCCAGAATTCGGTTCATAACTTTATCATTAAAAATAAAGTAATTTTCTGGAACAACAACATTGTTTAAAGTCTCAAAATGTACTTGGGGGTTGTCACTCCCAACTAAAAATGTTCTGCATTGCCTCTGCACTGTTGAGAACACCCCTCAGCCACCGTTGAAGAGGCATTTGTGATCCCTGTGTTGATAATCTGTGGTTGTTCTGATTTCTGAATTCTGCAGTTGCCCTTTGAACTCTTGGCAAGTAGATGTAGTGAAGACGAAATAAGTTCAGTTCATTTGTAGAGTTCAGTATGCCCTCATTTTCCATGAAGGATAAGAGATCACTATAATAGAAAGACACAACTTTGTTTTACTCTGGCCATAACCACTCAATCCTCTGGTTGTGAACACTGTGTCCAGTGATGACACTACCTCTATTTAACCCTCTTCTTTCCAACATATACTGGGCAACCCCGGTGTTCTCCATGACATGATCACAGCGTATTCTCAAGGGAAGGCCAACATTCTCTACACATAGAAGAAAACTTGATGCTCTAACTTGATTAGGCAGTGCAGGTCTATGATAGTCCTACTAAAGCCGTCAACACATCCATAGTAGTGCATCCTCCACCCGACCAGTTTATGGTTTCCATCTATCTGCCTATTGAAAGAAAATTTGATAATTAATTTGTTACCATGTGCTAAAGAGATCCTAACAGTTTGTTTAATGCAGTATTTTTTCTAAACAAAGAAAAAACCATAACCATAATTGATTGGGATTTTGAACCGAATAAATACTTGAATTGAATTGCACAGCAACCACGATGACCAGTTTTGATAGTTGGTAGGCCTAAGGTCAACATTTTCCTTTTTGCTGTCCATGAGTTTTTATAGGAATTTATGATCTATTGAAAACATGCATGGAGCGCCTCCGGGACACCAAAGCTTCCCTGATTGTCACCCTCTTCAAACTGCTTGTTAATTGAGAGCAAGAAAGAGATTGTCCAAGTATAACAGTTAAGCTCAGAAACTCATCTTTACAAAATGACACTGTCATGTTCCAAATTGTCAGTTTCCCTCACAATTCTCTGAACACACTGCAGTGTATCACTGACCAAATTTAGCAATGTTTTCCTCATTACCATATACTTCCACAAACAAAAACTGACCTTGAAAAGGGAAGTAAATAAGAAGAAATACCCCTGACATTTTTTATCCAACAAGGTTGTTTTTGTCCTTAGTTTCTACTGCTTGATTTAACTGTTCCTTGTTCCTTTCAGATGGTGCTAGCTGTACTGTGTGTGTGTGTGCCTTTAGTAAACGTAATAAGTGATACAACTTTTTTTCCTGCCACATGGCATTGTCATTGATTACATCCCACTTTGCAACAACAGAAACCTTATTAATGGATTTTGATTGATTTCAATATCGATCGATCCAACACCAAAGATTCTTTTGTACCTTAAAATAATGTTTCCAAAATCGTTTAAGTGGTTCATTGGTAATGGTAAAAGTAACAGACAATTCCGCTCCCAACCTGTAGAGGGAACAAAGAGGAAAAGTGCTTTGGTGCCTACTGTAAAGGTGCTGGTTGACAAGTAGCTAATACTAATGTAATCCTTGGTGGGTAACAACCGTTCAACATGCTCAGTTATTTTTAGTATGACTGTTTTGACCACGCCAACAAGTCTGGGCTAATCCACAAATTAATCCGTAACGTTAACTGTATAGATAGACAACTAATCTAATGGTAATTTAGTCTTTCGGCGCTGCAAGGCTTCAGTCTGGATGAGAGCTGACAACAGCCCCGGTCCGGTCCGGTGTCGCAATTCTGCCTTCTCCCACAGCGACAGGTTTGTGGAGCTGAGTGTCACGATTTTTTTAGTTTTTTGTTTTTATTTAGCATATCGTTACAGCCCTAGAGAATATGCAAGATTATACACACAAACACACGCATGCGTACACGCATGCATGCACGCACGCACACACAAGCACACACACACACTGATACACAAACCTACTCAACTACTCAAACATACTTTGATTTATGTGTAGCAAAAGTATGCTAAAACTATCAAAATGCATTTATGCATATATTGCAATGCACACGTTGAGACAGCTGCAATAGGGTAGTGTGTGTGTGTGCACACACACACACACACACACACACACAAGGCATGGGACAGCGGGAACAGGCCAGGCTGTTATTCTAGTGCAGGCTGGCTGAGTTGACCGTGTAATCTCCAGGGTGGAGTCCATATTGGGTTTCTAGGCAATTCACTGTTTTTGGCCCGCTTGTTTTGTGATTTAGCTAAAGAGAAAAAAAAAGAGTGAGCGGGAGAAAGGGAGAGAGGGAGAGAGAGAGAGGACAACAAGTGTGGGTTGGTTTTCTTTCTGGCCGGCACATTGTTGATGAGTTGTAATGCAGTGTAACACAAGTGGTGGTTAACCTCAACGGCCAAGAGAAGAGAGAGAACGGGAGGGAAGAACAAAAAGAAAGACAAAACAAAAGAAGCAATGAAAACAACAGAAGGTGGATATCTAGTATATGGCTGTAACTGTGTATGATCAATGTGCTAAATTGTGGCCAAATTGTTTTGGGATAATCAGTGGTAGCTGTACGTTTCCTACCACTTGACATCTTTCCTGTTAATTTCTGATCTGCTCCGATCGGTGGGTGGGTTGGTCTCGAGAAACTTGTGAAAAACAAAGTTGTCTGGTGCGTGACTACGCCTGCTGTGTATTTTGCTTACAGTAATAGTGGGAATGTGGTAAGGGGAAAGAAAACTTATTGTGTACAGTGATACGACGACCTGCCACTGCAAAAGATACCATCTGTCATTGTTGAGCTGGGGAGATAAGACCATAAAGACTGTTAAGGCTGTCATTGTCAAATGTCTTCACGGATTTAAAGAAACACTACACTCATTCTTTTTAGTTTTAAACATCGGGTTTCTTTATACTTAGCTTTTTTTCTTCCTTTATGCAAGTTAGTTTGTGAAACAAATTCAGCAATGTATTTTTATTTTGGGCTACCGTAGACATATTATGTAACTGTTTGTTTGAAATGTATGTAATTTGATAACAGGCGAAATATAATTGTTGCTGCACGCAATATTATCTTTGCTTTATGCATTCATAGCCTTCGAAACAAAGAATCCACGGAGCATGTAAGTATAAAAGGGGGTACAAATATGAACAATACTGCTGAAACTATTTGTTTGTTTACCAATGAATCCACTGGTTTAACATCAGATAATTAATCCACAACCATTTTGATAACTGATACATCTTTTAACAAATAAATATAAATCAAAGAAGTAATCAGCAGCGGAATCAATAATGACAATACCCCTTAGTTTAAAAGCTAATTAAATACAAAAAATAGAAGCTAATTACCTCTGACTAAAGCCTTAGTTGAGTAAGTGCTAAGAAGAGATTGTTTTGATATTTTGGCAGCCAGCTGCCATAGCATGCTGTCATACCAATGACAGCACAGTCTGAACGGCTGGTGTGACAGACGACAGACACCAAGCTGCCCGGCAAGCCCAGGGAGGGGCTATTAAAGCAAGCACACATACACAACACCTGCATTCCCACAGTAGTCCAAGTCAACAGTCACAGCTCCCCCCTCGACACTATCAGAGAGGGAGGGACGTAGAGGGGGAGTGTGTGTAGGGGGGAAGGAAACCCTTGGAGAGACAGAGAGAAGGGAGTGATTTAAACTCTTCTCCCCTGGATATGGGAAGCTGCAAGGGCCTGGGGTGGAGGTGGGAGTAGCAGGAGTGAGGGGGGAGTGAGTGATAGAGGGGGAGAAGGGTCAGAGGAAAAGGGAGGGAAGCGATCCAGCTGAGACAGCAGATCTCCACAGAGGCTCAGTGCCAATGTCAAGGTGCTGAGTGAGCTGTGCGGGGAGCTCCAAACACACAGAGACTTACTCTCGATTTAAAGTCAAAAATAGCCTCTGGCACAAACACACTACTCATTTGCCTTCCTGCAGAATTCAATAGTGAACAAACATATGCACATTCCACAGACACTCAAATGAAACACACACGCACGCACTCACTCACACACAGGACAAGACAGCCAGAATGGACTCCATTGTGCCCAACTTACCAGGCCTGCTGAAATCTTCTTTGACCCCAAGACACAGGCTGTTTGGCCAACGGTGGACTGGTGGGAATGACCCTCTTGGCTGACACTGACCTTTTGATGTTCACTTCTCACCAAAAGCTGCCTTTGAGCGCACTTGATGTGTCTATGTGTGTTTTAGTCTCTATGTGTGCAAGCCTGCTGAGCTTCATCAGTGCGTGAGCAGTGACTTTGCATGCAGATGCAACAGCAAGAAGTGATTTGACTTGGCAAATGAAACTTGGAGTTTTAAATAATGCAAGAAATGTCAGATAAAGCAAAAACATATGTAATTTTGCCGTCCATCTGTGGAGGATTTTTGGTTAGTTGATATGACTCCTTGATCGCACTCTCTCTGTCCAGCATCTGTGAGAACATAAGACAGTAGAATATCTTATCTATTCCTTATCACTCTGACTTTGGTCCAGTAGCTCCAGTCTTCTCTGGTCTTTTCTAAAGACTCCTCCTTGTGTGTGAAGGAAGAGACATGTACCAGCCAGCTTGCCCTTCTGTTTCATTCTTGTCTCTGTCTGAGGTTCACTGCAACCTTTTATCTGCTCTGCTTATCAGGCCGACTTCAGCTCAGACACTCCTGGCCTCCCTCTCCCTAAGCAGTATGTCATGGAGGAGACGTGCAGTATCAAGACCCACAGACTAATGTCTGTCTGTCGCTCTGTCTCTATCTGCTTGACTGTCTCTATCTATGTGTCTGTCTTGGTTCCTAGAATAGTCCCTGGAATAAGACAAAACGGATGTATTTGTCTGCTGTGTGCACAGAGTATCAGCTGATCTGTTGGCACTGATTTATCATCTAGTTTATATGTCCAATAAGGTGTTTGTGAATATTTCTGTGCTGTTGTCTGTCTCTTGCTTATTTTTACATCAGCTGCTTAATGGATTACATGACAACCTGTATGTGAAACTGTCACCTGTAATGACCAACCCACAGTCAGCAGCTTCTCTTAGCTCTACGGAGCGGTTCTCTAAGTCAGTTTCTTTAAATCATCAGCATAATTTTCAGCTGCAGCAGGTAGCAGTTTGCAGGGAAAAAGTACAAATAAAACCCACAGTGGACAGACAAAGATAGTGACTAGCTGGTGCTAGTGGGGCATTTTGCAGCCAAGACCAAAAGCAAAAAAAAAGGGGGAAGTGTGGACATAAATTGATCAAATAGCCATAAACACGACCGTCAGTAGGTGAAATATTCAGTCATGTCCACATAAAAGAAAAGTAGAATTGAGAATGGGAGTTTTTTTTGTCTGTCTTGTTATTTGTTCCCACATGACAATTCTGCTTATATTAAGCAATGTTTGCACAAGACTATCTGTCCTGACTACCATGCTGTCTCTATTTAAAACCGTCAATGTAACATGATTGTGTTTTTTAACTTTGAGTGGTGTTGCTTTTGTTCCCACTTGACCCATGTCGAAAGATTCCTGGAAGGAAGGTCCTCAGCAAGTGTCATAAACAGAAAATCTACTCTGGTACAACAAAGGGACTTATCTGTCTTACTTGGAACTGATCAAAGCCAGCAACAACATTCAGAACACACAGAAACACAGCAGACAATAGGATGACTCCTTACCAGAGTTTCTTGCACATTTTTCCCAGTGAGATCATTACTTCCACTGGTGGTGCTGTAGGGGGGAGCCTGAACCTCTGAAATCAAGATTTTATCATTGAACTAGGATTACATAACATGCCTATTTTTAATAGTGTAACCATAAGAGTTTTTTTTATTTCATAGCTGTAAGATGCCAACAAAGACAATACAACTTGAGTTACAGATAAAATGTGGGACTTGGCAGGTATGTGAGTTATGATATGCCTGTTTAACACTATTTACAACATTATAGACATGATAAGCTGCAGCACCTGTAGCTGTACTATCGGATGATCGCTGCATAACAGACACAGGGTGGGGGAACTTTTTTACGGCCACCATTCAAAGTGTTGTAAATATGGAGTTCCCATTCAGGGCCCCATTCACTGATTCAACCTCAAATACCAGCTTCTAGATTTGATCCATTGTACCGTATGAGACTAGGCGAGGCCTGCATCCTGTGTGGACTACAAAAGTTAATTGCACACAATTGAAAGGTGTGTCGCTTTTATTCTTCTACAGGGAAACAGAGGGCCCAGAGGTATAGAAAAACACCCACCATTATACTCCCATAAAATCATTAGTCATTTACTGAAAAAAAAACACTATGGAATACAGACAAGCTTGTTAAGTGTTTTGCAAAAAGCTGACGCCATTAAAGCAAACAGGAGCCGACAGGAGACTGGTAGCAAGTCGGGCAAACACATAGGTGTGCACATGTACACACACATGCCATGATTTACTGTGGGCACTAGCAACCCCACTGCTGCCTGAGGGATGTGTCTGGGCACAGAGTACCATAGGGCCAATGTCTGAACCACAAGTGGCCCAGTCAAATCTTTACACAGTCATAAACACGCCGGCATTAGTAACAGCTAGTTAAAATCATTCCATGAACTAAGGCGTTAGCCTGCTATGGCACAACACCCCGCTGCAATAATAAAATGGACCTTATTCTATATTTAATCTGCTACTGTATAGTGATGTCAGCCTGTTTTGGTTGGTGCAACACTTTGCCCCAAGCTGAAATATCTGAGGGTTAACTATTGGATAGATTCACATCACATTTTACACAGAAATGTATGTCTCGAGAGGATGAATCCTATCGATTTTGGTGATCACCTGACAATTATTGGATGCGCATCCAAGAAATAGTAATAACATTTCTATCAGCCTCAGCTGTACTGTGTGTAGTGATATTAATGTTGGCATGCTAAAACTGGGCCTGCAAGATAAATTGCTATAAAATTGCAATCTTGATTCACACGTTTGCAATTTAATATTTAAATAACTTTTTAATTAACTCTTTTTTCTCCTTTTTCATAAATTTTTACCACCACCATCAATTCCTAGTATTCCTATTGGCTTGAAATTATACATTTAAAGGTAAAGGACCAGTGAAGGACATAGAGGATATACTGCTCTGCCTTTTGCGTTTTTGCTGTCAAGTATTGGTGCCCTTGGTAATAGCTGAGTCTATCGTAGCCATCCTCTAAGAGTTAGATGTGCCAGAGTCAAGCTTTGACATTATGTGAAACTAGCCAAAGCACAGGAGCAATAACAGGATTCAGGGAACTGAATCGCAGTTGATGAGCTATATTAAAATGTATCACACTTCACAACAGCTTTTATTTACAGATTGTGGAGTTTTATGGGTGCATGGTTACAAAGAGGAGACACATATTTGCATAAAACAAACACATACAGGCGTAGATAAAGTATAATACATATGAACATATTCCCCATTAAAGGTTCCCCAGGTACCAACTAAAAAAGGAGTGACATTTACACTCATGGTCTATGGAGTAATTTACACAGCTTGGCATTGTTCACAGCTGGTTTACTGTTCCATGCAGTATAGACTGATTTAATAGCATTCAAAAGTAGGGTGGCACCAGGGCTACTTAGCACTGTGTATTAGTAAGACTACATTCCCCAATAAAACACAGACCCCTGTTTCATGAACTATTGACCCCTTTATAACCTTTTAAATAAGCTCACACCTCCCTGCTGATAATGAACTGATCCATACAGGAGTATATTAGTGGTCAGGTCCGACCTGAAAGTAGGCCTTAGGCATTTGGCCAAGGCAATAAAATATATGTGCAGAAAATATATCCCAGGGCCCTGCAAAACTTGGGCAATTAAAATAGAAATGTACCAGGGATATTTACAGCCAACGAGCAAGCCCACAGTGGGTGCTACCATGATGCAGAAAGAGAGAGGGAGAGAGAGCTGACAAGAGACAGTGGCAGTGTACAACATGATTTAGATGCTGTGAGTGAAACTGCAGACCTATAATCCTGAATACACAGAACCAGACAGAGACAGAGGAAGGGGCAAGCTCAGCAGGCAAAAAAAAAAAAAAACAGGGAGTGAGAGTAAAAGAGTGATCGAGAGACACACAAAGGCAGAGAAAGATAGAAAGCAAGGGAGACTGTGAGATGGAGAGCAAGCAGCCAGACATGCAGGCAGACTGTCCGTCTCTGGTTTGTGGGAATGCGGTAAAGACCCAGTAGTAGGCAGGGTTCTGGCTCTGAAATTAGAGAGTGGCGCTAAGAGAAGGGAGCCAGAGCCAAAGGCCGTCTGGAAGCTGCCAGGGGCTGCGTCCCCAGCACACTGCCGTAACATGATTTACTGCTGGACTGCACTACAAACAGCAAACCGCTCCTGGTGCTCTATCTAACTCACAGCAACACACCACTTGTTGCATGCTATTGAGTTCACAATGTTATAAAGATACCGCATCAATGGTGGGAAGTGTCAACGTGAGAAAGACCAGTTAAGCTTGGCGCAGCATATGGTGGTGTAGCGAGTCATCATGAGTAAGTTCAAAAATAGCCAAAACTACAGTTAAAAAAACATAAAAGGGTACATTGGTATGGGTGTCTTGCAACAGGTACTGGCAAGAAGATAGAACACAATATTGGATGTTTTGAGGTTTATCAGGTAGCAACACCGTACAGTCGGTTAGAATTCTATTTGAAATGATTTTACATCTGTACAAAGCTATCATGGGGATTGTTATTTTTCCTTTTCCTTGCAAGGTAAACAATTTAAGTATTTCATATTTTGCTCACTGAAGTTATTAAGACTGAACTTGATACAACATTAATGTCAGTTCAAGCATGTACTGTAATTTTGTCTCCGCTGAAATGTCTGTGGGGAACACTAAAAGCTTAGCAACTCCAGGAGCTGTTGTTCTGTAGAGGAGAATGACCTCTAACCTCCCAGTAGCAACAATTCCTTTGAAATATGAAAACATTTTTTTCCACTGGGAAAACACAAGCTTATTTTCACAGATCTACCATCTTTAATCCATCTACATGCTTTGGTAGCAAAGGATTGAGAGAACTAGATTTAATCAGGAGAAAACCAGCTATCGTAGGCCAAGTCCAGACATGCAGAAAGATTCTGTATGTGCTTGTCTGCAGCACGGGGCAGTAAGAGTTTGGCCACTGCAGCGAAGCTGTGTGTTCCAGCATTTGTGTGTGTCCATGCTTTTCCTTTGCCAAGTTTCCTCTCTTTGTTTAGACCGGCCCGGTCAGTCCGGCTCCCCACTGAGCACGCTGCGTCCAAATACACACATATATCAAAATACAGCACAACAACAGACAGGGTCCTCTTAGGGCAGAGAGTGCTGGGAATAGGAGCAAAGAGGGGGAAAACAGAGAAGTGTCCATTCTGGAAAACAGAAAAAAAAGGGGGAAAAGAGAGCTAAAAAGATACACTGTTGGACAAGCGGAGGTGTGATTGCAGTAGAGTCTTTGTCACCTTTTCTAGCAGAAGGACAGGAAATTGACAGACTATGGGTCACTGTGACCGTCACTTTAATTACAGAGGGACAGGGAGAGGGCTTAGGAAATATGCAGGAAAGTCGAGAAATGAATAGATGACCAAAACGAAGGGAAGGAGGACGGAGTAAGGCAATGTAGGGTAGAGTGTGACCACTCTATGCAACTCAACTGTATAAATACGGTACAAATATAATAATTTAATAGTGTCTAATTAAATCATATTTAAATTCAAACTGCAAACAATATTTTGATGTCAAACGCAAATGTGTCATTACTCTCAGTAACAAAGTGGGAATTATTTCAGCCGCTATAGTGCACTGAACTCCACACAGAGGCACAAGTTGATACAACACTGAGTGAAAAAACGTTCCAATGTTTTTTTTTCCATCTTTAATTCCTTTTATACAGCAATCACAAACCAGTCCATTAGGTAGGCATGATTGTGATTATAAATTTAATTGTTATCCCAAAAAGATTGAAGATGCCAACTGTGGCTCTAACCCCTCTGAATCCTTCCTGTAAACCTAAATAGGCTGAAAAATAACCCTTCTCCCTAATTTGCAATTGAGCATGACATAAGAAAAGTGGGGACTTCATTGGAAATCTTTCAAGTCCAAAGAATTGAAAAATCTCTTTAAAACTGTTTACATCTCTGTATGTGGTCTGTAACACGTTGTTTAGCTTATTACAGTGTTGCTTGGTTTCAGTTAACAAAACATATTTCCTCTAGTTCCTGTGCATTAATTCTGTTGTAATTGTAAAAGTTAAGATTTCCATGAAGAACATAACATCCCAACTACAGCCAAACAGAATACTAAAGACACTTAAAAAGGTTTACAGTAATAGCTCCTATTGGTGTGGGCTGTAACTTGTTCTGGGTGCCAATGTCCAAAATGAAGAAAACCATGATTGGATACAATATTTATTATTATTTATTGATGCACAATCATTAATAGATTTAAAGGAACACGCTGACTTATTTGGACTTTAGCTTATTCACCGTATCCCCCAGCGTTAGATAAGTCCATTCATACCCTTCTCATCTCCGTGCGTGTCGTAACTCTGTCTGGCGCATCTACCGCTAGCTTTGCTTACCACAGATGCTGGATGTAACTGGCTCCAACTAGCCCACTGATCCCAACAAGTGACAAAATAACGCCAACATTTTCCTATTTACATATTGGGATTTGTATAGTCACAGCGTGTACAAATAACAAGGTCACATGAGACACAGACATCTTCTAACCGTATACAAACTGGGAACTATATTTTCAAAACCCGAAGCACTGCTATTTGGGAGTGATAAGCGCAATTCCTGAAAAGCACTGTTGTTACTCTCTGGTGCTTCTCAAGTGCCGCAAGCAACTCATTCCGCCCAAGTAGCAGAAGTTGCAGAGATAATCAAGCTGTTCCTGTTTGCTGGTGCTGAGAGCTCAGTTGAAATACTGAGACACTGTTGGATGGACAACAGTGTGTGTGTGTGTGTGTGTGTG
>NC_045740.1:2329699-2331483 GCF_008692095.1 Etheostoma spectabile
TGTGTGTGTGTGTGTGTGTGTGTTTTGATGCATTTGTATATTTATGTGTGCCTGTATATCCACTTGTCTTTTTGTATGTGGTCTAATATATAAATATGTGTATATGAGTGTGTGTGCGTGTGTGTGTGTGTATGTGTGTTTACCAGGCCCACATCTCTAAAGCCCTCCACTGGGTCTGGATCGGACCACTCTAAATACACTCATGCACACACACTCCTGCCCCCTCAAAGCCATGTTTTTAAAGACGAGGGGCCCTAAATGCCTTACAGATGGACTCCTAACAAACACAACACTCTGTCCCGGCCCTCAAGTATTTCCAGTATTTGGCCTTGCCGTAATTTACAGCATACTTACCTAATTGAAATACTATTACGGTCAGGACATGCATTCTTCGGCATACGCCTAGTGCTAATGCACATGATATAAGCGTGACATACATGGCACAGTATGCTTGCCCTAATATAGCAGAGTGAAGTCAACCACAGAGTGAGTGTGATGTATGGTCCATGTAGTCTACTTAGAGCAACACAAATAATGATGTGTGGAGTAGAGACATGTCTGTGCTGGTCTGGAGGGACCATTAGAGGGTTTTTTCCTCACAAGACACTGCTGATGGGTTTAAACCCACCAAAGACCAATGCAGCTTCCAAATACAACTGAATACCCCTTTGATGACTAAATTATTGTATGTATTAAATATTGCATGGGAAACAAAATAATTGCCCCCTTGCTGATATATGAATTTTTTTTTTAACATGAAGATTATTTAATGCCAGCAAATAAAATGTATGGTACTGCATATTTATATATATTACATGTATAGGTTTGATGTGGATGTTTTTTCCACCTTGTGAAAAATGTTCACCCTTGAACAAAACAACTTTCCTTTCCTACATTCATAATTAAAGGCCGCTGCCATTAGCTCTACACACTCATTTTGGTTTTAAGTTGCCGAGTTGCTCTGGGCTGAACTACACCACAACATTGTTAAATTTCTGAAACAAAATAGGATCGGACTAAAGAAGTTTGTTGTAGAAAGACATTTACCGGCCAAGTGAGGTCCTATTGTTGTAATATCTTTGCTTTTTCAGTCTATTGCTGACAGGAAAAATCCTGTTGCTATAAAACTGGGAAAAATTTACCACAAACAGTGGGCTGACTTAATCTTAAAGCATGGAACAAGCTCCGTTTTGAAAGGCCATGCTGAAGCCCAGAGACACTGGCCACTGTTTCAACTTGTCGTTTGGATATTTTTCATCGAGTGTGTCTGACAGAAAGATAACACTCTGTCACAGAGTGCCATCCATCTTCGTTTCCAAGTTGCTCCTGGAGAATTCAATCTTGAGTGTGTGGCGTTAGACACATTGGTGATTAATCGACTCCATGCTCATGTGTGTGTGAGTGTATGTGTGTGTAGACCTATATGTGTCTTTGTCTTTGTGTGATAAATCACTGTCTAACCCTGTACAGGACACACAATGCCCGAGCCCCCTTCAGCCCACTGAAGACAAATTCATCTACAAGTGATGTGCTGACAATAGCTGGACAAGAAAATTATTCTGTTACTTATTCAGCTGCAGCATAAAGCGCAGTCAGAGTGGTCAATGTCTGGTGTTTTTTTACAGGGGAAAGGGGAGTAGAAAGTGGGAATGTGTCAACAACAAAAAAAATGAAGCTGGAGGCCGACCAAGAGTGAGTATTGAGAAAGGCATGGGAACACACTGTGATGAGTGTGCGCATGCACACACACACACACACACACACACACACACACACACACACAC
>NC_045740.1:2331493-2338065 GCF_008692095.1 Etheostoma spectabile
ACACACACACACACACACACACACACACACACACACACACACACACACTGGGGGACAGAGTGAATGAATAATTCTTCAGGGCTGTTGGGAATGATCTTATACAGAGGTGATTCAACTGTGACACCAGGGTTTTGCTTTGTGTGTGATTAGGTTTACTATTATGAGCAACATGCAAGAGGTGACGGAACTTAGAAATCACACAAGGTTATGAAATGCATGCAGTGATGCGATACAAACAAAACTGTTGGCGCTGGAGATTCTGTTGCAAACAACAAGCAACTGATGAATGAACTCAAGGGCACTCGAACCAAAGTTAAAGTTACAACAAACATGATTCTTGATTTTATATCATAATACATCTTCTGTGAACTTTCATTTTGCTTGAGTTGTTATGTTCTGAATGGGAAATTAGGTTGCTGCTGAAAAACAGGCTTCATGTTGAAATGTTGTTTGAAAAGTAAATATATGTTGTCTAAATCAGTCTTTTTCAACAAACTAAGGATTTAAGTGAAAACGAGTTAGGAGCACAAAAGAAAGGTCATTTTCATTGAGTTATGGGTATTTTAAAATGCAATTATAAAGTCACCGCATTCCAGAAACATAAAGGTGAGAATTAGTTTATCTAGAGCGGCCAATAATATCTGTGAAGAGCTACTAGAGCTAAACGGTGCAGGCGTATCTGGAGGAGGATCAGGGAATGTACCAAGTAACAGAGGTCGACAAGTTCATCCACCTGCTGCACCAAGGGGAAAAGGAGACCCCCCCTTTCCCTTTTAACAGGTGTGCAGCCCATCAGAAACATCTAAACAAGAAATTCACTTGACCAGAAATGAAAGAGAGGAAGGGGGCGGGTGCTGAAGCGAGGAAAAATGTAATTATGAAGGATGGGTGGCTCCCTGTGTTGCAGCTTGCTGTTGCTAATCTTCTGTTTCACTTTGAGAGGACGCTTGTTGCAGCAATGCATGCAAGTGCAGTTCTGATTAAAAACAGGGATTGGTTCCAAATTGTTTCAGGAGGGACCGCAGCCTGTACCAGTAGGGTCAATTGAAATTGTCACTCAATTATCCACTTCTCAGTTGTATTTTGCATTCATGTCAAGGCAGAGTGGGGAGAGAGAAAAAGTGAAAGAGGGTAAAGAGAGAAACTCAAAGAGAGAGAGAGAGAGAGAGAGAGAGAGAGAGAGAGAGAGAGAGAGAGAGAGAGAGTCATAGGTAGGGGAGGCCCTTCTGAACGCAGGTTTATGTTTCCAATCAGGAGATTGTGATCACAACATGTAGCCCAAAGCAAATGGGCTGTAACTCAATCACTGATGGAGGTCCTCAGGCTTGCAGGGTACATTGGTTCAAGATCATTACTCCGCTCTCCGTAACAAAGTGGTTTGAGAACAGTAAACACATGCAAACATTAGAGAACATCAATGTTGATTAGTGCACAAAGATGGGATGGTAAATGTTAGGACAAAGTGGGGGAAATCCTGAGCTGGCTGACTTGAATAGAAACAAAGTTGCTACAGAATGCATTGTTCTATTGTATGGGGGTTGTTTTCATTCACTGTAATATGGGAAAACAAATTGATTATAAATTTTGCATTGAATTTTAAATACCAGTGAGATGAAAAAGCATGCTTTAACAGGTTTTCAAACCTTCCAAGTCCCCATTCATAATTTTCAAAAAAATCTAACAAACACATTTCATATCCTATGATTTGCACATGAAAAGACACAGAGACAGTAAGGCAGACAATTAAATATACCAGTCAAACTGGTACAACCATCCCCAGAGGCAACATGTCTAACTTGGCATCACACTGGCATCAGGGTTGGTATCATGCTGGCATCACGTTGTGCCTGATCCTCTATGGGTGGGGACACGCCTAGTTACACCCAGGCTTCATAACGCAGCTGTTGTCTATTGGCTATGCCTCACTGTATACAGACTTTTCTCTTTAGCCCCTCTAATGCTTCCAGCGCTTTAATATTCACCTATGGAAACAAACGTCCAAAAATTGTCACCACCCAACGTACCTAGGATTACAGAAAAAAAGAAGGGCTGGCATGGAAACCCATCAAAACGACCCAGCCCACATAGAAAAAAAAGAATGAACAGAAAAGTTAAGTACAGCATAAAAGCAGCACTGACTAGATACTGATAAGTTTGAGGGCAGAGAATGCAGGTGAATGTTTGGCATTGGCGCT
Organism: Etheostoma spectabile; assembly: GCF_008692095.1. Classification (NCBI taxonomy): domain Eukaryota; kingdom Metazoa; phylum Chordata; class Actinopteri; order Perciformes; family Percidae; genus Etheostoma; species Etheostoma spectabile. The sequence goes on from NC_045740.1 coordinate 2,333,689, forward strand.
GACGGACCAAGCCCAGCCAAAACATGGTCACATCAAAAGATTCCACTACACGCATTAATCTGATAAGAGACACTCGGAATCACAGTTATGCAGTCACACACATACTATTTCTTATGAACACCAAGGGCATTGTAATCAGTGTATCTCTCTTAAAACACGCACGCACACGCACACGCACACGCACACGCACACGCACACGCACACACACACACACACACAGAGCAGCAGGAGTTTGCCTACCTTATCTTCTAGTCTGATCAGTCGCGCTCCAATAGTTGGGTATTCTTTATCTTCTCCTTTTCCTGGTGAATAAAAAAAAAGAGAATCAAACATTTATACACACAAACAAACATTCAGTGCGTATAGCAATACATTTGGCTTGATGGAAAAAATTTACTACTGAGTTTCATGGAGGTATTTGCAAAAACACAAAAATTTACAAAAAAAATTACATTTGGTCAAACTCAGATTAATTTCTGCCATCACACATTACAAACATAATATTGTCATTTACAGAAAGAACACTGAAGGCTTTTGTGGGTACCGGTCACAGAGTTAACCTCCTACTGTAATGTAAACAGTAAATACATGTCAGAAAGAGTTATTTAGTTTCGTGAACTGAGTTCAAGTAGGTTAAGCCTCCATCATATCCATGGATCTGCATTAGCAACACAGTATTTTCAGAGAATTTCTCTTACAAGTGTAAAAACTCTTCAATAGGGTTTTCACAGATGTGTGTATGTCATAATTCAATGTGTGAGTACAACCAATCCTTCATACTGTTTGTCTGGATGGATTTTTGCATGGAATGTGTGTGGCGTAGCCTTGGAGAGTATGCAAAGTTTGTGAGTACAGGGCTCTGGAGCTGTTTTCTTAATTCAGTCCCTTGTCCAACTGGCCTACTCTTTAACCATGTTGTTGGTGACCAGGGTCAGCCACGAGATGTTTAATAAACAACTGGGAATTGGACCGGAAGGAAAATTTGGAGAGAGAAAACAAAGGAATAACTCATTACCTTACATTAGTTGTAACTTTATAAGGATCCTGATAATCAGACTACATTGCCATCTTTTCCCCGTTTTATTTATTCATCATGACGTTATACACAGGTTATTTTCCTGTTTACTAGTCATAGTTAAGTCCAGGCACTAATTTTCATTAAAAAAAAAAGAATATAATAGGCTATATTTAATTATAAAGAATTATTAAAAAGTGTCAAATTATCTCATAATTTGTGCTAAATTAGTCTAAATCTTAAGTAGTTTTTAACTTATTTAAAAAAAAGTTGTTTGTCTATTAAGTGACATCGATCTGCGCAACATGTCCAACGCGCTAGACAGCCAGCGTAGCGAACTGAACACTCGATTCCACTGACACCTATGGCCTCATGGCATCTCACAGCAGTCCTGATGTCTCAGCCTTCATACAATGACACCCTGGTCAATGAGGATGTTTTCCCAAATTCCATGCTTTCCTAAAGCTCTGATAACACTGCCGTGACTCCTGTACAGTTGAACGCGTCTTTTCCAGTGTCAATCGGATTAAAACACCAAATAGGAGCACCATGCTTACGTCTCGCCTTATGTCTCTGTGTCTGTTGACATACGAGAGCTTACAGTAACTCTTGACTTCGTGATATCATCTACATTTAAAGAGCAAACCCCGCCGAGTACTGCTGTAATTGGTGTCAGTGTGTGTGTGTGCGAGGCACCTAAAAACATGTGATGAATCCGTAGGCTATATGTTGAAAGTTAGTAACTAGCAGAGAGAAAAAGAGGAATGAGTCGTTCCATGTTCGCTTCTTCTAGGCCTTTTTAGTGATTTAATTGTGTACCACGAGGGGATAAGAGTATGTGAAGGCTACTCTGTCTGTATTGAGAATATTAAAATAATCGATTCATACCCGTTACAAATCTACAGGCGCATTTCATTTCTATATCAGCTTGTTACTGTTCTTTTTCCCTCCTGGGCTCCCCTTGTTATCGGCCTGTGTCTGTTGTTAATGTGATTTTTCCTTTTTGTTAAATATGGTTATAACATGATCACACTAAAGTAACAGTTTGTCTCTTTCGGAAAAACTTGAGTTTTACACGACAGATGACGTCAATAAACCAGTTCGGTGCCCGAGTTATAAATGAAACTGTCGGGAGGTGTTGTTCATCTGTAGGTTGAAAACATAAAAACAATTAAACAGAATTGTGAAATATTTGGCCTCCTGTTATACGAGCAGAACTAAATTATGTTTTGGGGAAATATTAAATGCCCGACCACTGTTCCAGTCTTAGGTCTATGGAGCTTTGCGTAATAGCGCAGCCAGGTATGGTGCGTAATGGAGATTCCAAAGCGCTCCTCTCTGGGCAGAACCAAGGAGAGCGGTCGCGGATGGGGTCGACCTATACAACCAAACGTTTGTACAATGTTTTTTTACAACATATTTAAAGAGCATCAAGCTATTGAAATCTCTATTATGTTAGCACATATAATATAACAGTATAGTAGTTATTTGTATTAGGTTAAACAGTGATTTGATATCATGTTTTAATTTAAGGCCCACCCAAAATTGGTCTGGCCCATCCAAAACTGAAATCCTGGCGCCGTGCCTGGTTAAGTCGTAAGTCATAAGTTCATAAATGCACCCACATTATACATGTTGATGCAACAAATAATTTCTTCAGGACTAATGGATACTTAGTAAACTATTAGTTTAAATCAGATATTAAATGAATATATACTCACGGATATGGAAACACACATGTAAACTTACCCACATTCAAACAGAAACATATGCACAGACATCAGGCAGCTCTTTCTCTCTTATTTAGTCTGGCACAGCTTGTATATATGCCAGGTGTAAACACAGAGATGGAGTGAGGAGTGATGGCTGTCTATCAGATGTAGACTGTTATGTTTTCTGTGTATTTACCTGGAAGAAACATTCCTGGCTTCCCCAGTGTGCCATCAAGCCTGGGGAAAAAGGCAAAAAAAAATGAATTAGATTGAGAAAGGTAAAAACACTTGCCAGATACAGAGGGGAATCAGTTGAGTAAACGTGACTTTATTCCAGCTCATGAACAAAACAGTATAATAATATAAGCAAATTTACATATAGCCAATAAAATAGAAGAAATGGCGTCAGCTTGAGCGGTATTCATTAATTACTGCTTTCAGGTAAAAAAATCCCATGCAAGTTTAAAGGGATACATAAATGAATGCTATGTTCCTTTCACATTTCAAACTTTCAAAATAAAAAATGAGACTTGTAAGAGGTTTCACTTGCACATGTAGACTGTTAGTCATCAAACAATTTGCTGAAGCAGTTCAATAAGCACTGAAAAAAGCGTTGTCTTCTTTTCATCCCTCAAATCAAATGTAAATTTTTATCTGAGCAATCACTTTAACATTATTTCATTTAAGTTGGTGACCCATTTGATGCAAAGCAGTGACTGCATTATCGTGGTGTCAGATGTGACGAGTGCTGCTCCTATTTTGTTTGTTTTTCTGTTGAATGTGATGGTATTAGTTTATTTTAGGATTCCAAAATATCTTACAATAAATCACAGCTTAGATTTCTATGAGAAACACTATCAAATGTACTAGAATTGTGATTATAGAAGACTCTTGGCTCCATGATTCTTTGTATTGAACTGCAGTTAGTTATAAATTATACTAAATAATCAAAGTATTTTCTTGATTTACTGATACATTATGATGCCCTGCTGCTTTCAAAAGTTCACAGTGCACTAGCTGGTTCAGTGAATTACTGCAAAAAAGGTCCAGGTGACGTACATAGGATGGACCCAATTTACTGCCTAGGCAACCTTCTTCATGGGAGAGTGTATAAAAACAGAGACAATGTGCTAGAAAAGCACAAAAGGGTTTTAATTTTGTGGGGACTGGGCTTCATTACAGCTTAACAAAAAGCAACAAGGTGTAACAAATCAGAGACCAGCAGAAGAACATTATCAAACTGTACTGCAATTACTGAAAGCTGAATAGAGACATTTGTAATGAAGCATATGCCTACAGATAAGGCAGGACAAATAGAAACACAAATGTTCATGGTACAATGTGACAGGTGGTATAAGACAACAACATTGGCCAAAAAAAGGCTGAAGATTTAACACGATCAGCTTTGTTTTAAAATGAGATTATATTTTTTTTGTGTTGTCTTCTTCCTTCTGCTTGTGACTATGAAGTTGTATCCAGCATTATGGTGCCAAAAATGTAACAAAAAAAAGTTTAAAGGTGCCCTGCCACACAAAACCGTTGTACTTGCATTTTTTGAAATATGTTAGGTCCATATGTGCTTGTGTTATGTCGTGAATGTGAAAAAGAACTGCTACCTCCTCTGTCAGCTCTAGCCACTGAAAAGAAATA
>NC_045740.1:2338088-2341574 GCF_008692095.1 Etheostoma spectabile
GCCAATTACAAAAGCTGGTCAGTCTGACGTCATACTGCCTGAGCTCATTACTATTCATTAGCTTGCCCAGTTACGCTGGGTAAAAGACGCTGATAGCCAGGCTCTCATTGGCTAGCTGTTACCCAATCAGAGTCAAGCAGCTTAGCTCGCTGAATCTTCTTGGAGGCTTTCTATACTGCACTAGAAGGGCTTGAAACAAGGTAACCAAGGCATTTTTTCCATGGTAGAACTTCAGATATTACCACTAAGGAAATACATGTTGCAGGGCACCTTTAAATCCACCAAGACAAAGTTAGTGACAGAACTAAGAAAGAGCATGAAACGAGGTCGAAGACACCACCTTCTCTGCAGTTCCTTGATGCGGACCATCATGTTGAGGTGACCCTGGGAATACTGCTCGATCACGTCCCGCACATCATAGGGCTTCCGTGCTTGCTGGGGATCACACACACCGGGACACAAAAGCCATTGTCAACCATAGCCGCTCAGTTGCCCAGTCCCTGAAAACATCCCCAACCCCCTTGGGTGCAAAGGGTTCATTGTTAACTCAATGTGTGTGTGGAGGTGTGTGTGTGTGTGTGTGTGTGTGTGTGTGTGTGTGTGTGTGTGTGTGTGTGTGTGTGCCCATGCATGATTATGTAGAAAGCAATGGTATTAAGTACTTTTCACAGCTTTGTTTAGTGTGACGTGGATACAAGCAGCATCAGAAAGAACCCAGTGAACTCTTTAGGGTCTCCTTAGTATACACAGAGTATAGCCTCTGCAGCTGAGATCACTTAGGCCATAATTGAAAACATATAGAACACTTGGAAATGGTAAGAATACACACAGGAACCCTTCAACAATAACATGAAGCATGAAAATGATGGCCAAAGTATCGCAAACAGTAATAAAAAACAATAATTTACTGCACAAAATATTTTAACATAATTCCACTGCCTTAAGTGCTGTGTGAGGCCATGTCCTGCTGTGTGTAAGTCTATTTTTGTAAGTGTGTATTTTGTATATGCAGCACAGTAAGTAAATTCCTACTGTTGCCCCAGAGACAGTTTGAGTAGACTTCCCTTGATACTACGCCTGAACTGAAGTACGCACAAAGAAGACATGCAGGTGCAAGTTTCAGGCATTTACACACAAACACACACATACACACACGCACACGTGCACAGCAGCGCTGCAGCTGATATTTGCCCTTCGGGCTCCCCTTGCTCATCCTGTATAACCGCACAAACACTACCCTACACACCACACACACACACTTCTCTCACTCCCACTCTGTCTTTATCTCTGTATCTATCCGATCCTTAACTCAATAGAAATGCTCACCCCTCCTCTGGATTATCATTTGCTTACCTGAAATTTCTTCCTGGCCACAAAGTACTGCATTCTGCGGAGGACTTTTACAGCTGATCTCTGTGCATGGGACAACCTGCAACAGAAAGAGAGACCGATTTAGGCTGACTCGACAGGATCCCTTGTTGTACAAGTTGAGTTGTAAAAGAAATGAAAAAAAAGACAAGGAAGGCTGCACGCTCCAAAACCCAGTCTAAATGTGTGTACCGTGCAACAGCAAAACATGTGGCCCTGAAAGGAAAGCTAACACATAGAGGGGTATGCATTCATGTCCACAAAAATGTGTCAGAACAGTTTAACCCCTGCTGTATACATTGCTTGCCTCATTGGTCACAACTGATTCTGCAACATGGTGCAGTAAAACAGAAGGAAAATTCAACTCAGGTCGCATTATGAGGAGTCCAAAAAACACATCCCTCAGCTCAAAGAAGCACATTTGTGTCAACACAAAAGAAAGCCCACTGGTATGGAGCTAAACACTGAAACAGAAACCACTGGATGCAAACAACACACACAAACTCATACTTTCATACCATAGTGATTGTATGGCATGTGTGTGTGTGTGTGTGTGTGTGTGTGTGTGTGTGTGTGTGTGTGTGTTGTGTGTTTTAAGGAGGCTCTCTGGGTGCTTGCACTGGTGCTCAAGTGATTTTATTTTGTCAGAAAATGGCAAAACATACCTTGTATAGTACAGATTTTTGTGAAAATAGATATGAGAAAACTCACAGTGGCTCTCAAACAGAAAATATGATATTGTTATGTCAAGTCTATGTAAATAGTGGGTAATAAACGTTTCTCTAAAACTGCATCCCAATCAAAGGACACACACTGACTTGCACACCCACAACACACAAAAACCGACACACACACACACACACACACACACACACACACTATCCTCCCTCTCCCCAAATAAGGGTCTTGTGGAGTCAACAAGTCGCTCTGAGGTCTTAATTAGGCGGAGGGACAACAAAAGGACTTAAAAGACAATGCGTTGACATGGGACCATAAAACATATACATCAAAGGCTGTCGGGCTGCTGTCTTTTTTCCTGCCCTCCACGCAAGGTCTGCCCAAGCTATAAGAAGAAATGCACACAAACAATGCCAAACATAAAGACCATGAGGCCCTATTTGGAATGAAAAAAAAAGTCCATCCCCCACCTCCTTGCTCTCCATAGTCAATCGGGAGAGGGATGTGTTTTTTTGTGACTCTGAGTTTTGAGCATAATTGGTAAAGAAAACACATGTAGGAAACAAAAAACATGTGCGGTTTTGATCATTGTACAACTGTACCCCACTCCCTCCTTGCCCTCCTCCCGTTTCCTGTGTTTGACACAAATGCGCACACATGTTCATTGGTAAGTAAGATAAAAGAATAACACGGAGGGTTTTAGTCCAACACTAACGTCTCCTCCACTCCATTAAACATTTGGCACACAGAAACTGAAGGAATGTAATTCCCACATCTCTCTGCTGATGCTGCCCTTCGAACACTTGCTGGCTCTGACTCTGCCTCCTACTCATCGCCTTCTGCCTCCCCTCTCTCTTCTCTCCTCTTCGTGTTTGTGCAGAAGTTTGTTTTACAGAAGATTCGACACCCAGTGTATCCTGGGGACTCCTCTTGAGTCAGCAAAGCTTAGATCCTGCCCACGACAACTTCAATATATTTTCTATTGTCCTGCGCTCTATGATTCATTCTTTATGTAAAAGGCTGGTTGTGTTTTTTTTTCTTCTCTTACAGATTAAACCCCAACTCCTCCTCAACAGACTCGCTATTCTTCATTAGGTCAGCTGTAGAAGTCATATACAAGCTGGAGCCGTGGACTGGCCTTGTCCCTCTCTTGAAAATCTATGACAGATTTAGCCCCATGGCCTCCCCTGGACTCTTCTCTCTTAATAAGTTTTCTCTTTTTTCATTTTCTGATGGTCACTTTGGAGATCTTTGAGTTGTCAATGGCAACTCCCTCCCCCCCACCCCCTTGACTCTTTATTTGGCAGGGGACTGTCAAATATCCTGTGCTTCCATGGTGTGTTGCAATAACCTCAGAGTCAGTCAGGAGAGAGCAGCCTTAGACATCAATGTGCTACAATCAGGTCCCAGCGAGACTGCCGGCCCGTGTGTGTGTGTGTG
>NC_045740.1:2341584-2342383 GCF_008692095.1 Etheostoma spectabile
TGTGTGTGTGTGTGTGTGTGTGTGCGTTCGTTAGTGTGTGTGCATCTCTGTGTGTGAAAGATAAGCTTTATGGCTGGTGCTTTGGTCCATCAAAGAGATGAGCTCCTCTGTTCGCTTCAAAAACAGACATCTCTTTATCATATATTGGAAGGATAAGATGACTACATTCTTTTAGGAATGTTTGATCTAAAAGAGATGGCATGCCAGAGGGTGTCGTGGTAAGAATTATAAGTGAGACACTATATTGTAACAGCCAAGTTTCTCCATTCAATGAGGGTTTTAAATGAATGGGCTTCTAAGCGATTCTAAGGCAAGACATTTACCCATGTGGATTTCCGTAAAAGTGTTTGTCTCGTGGGAAATTAAACCAGCTCTGAAAGTGGTTTACACGAGACGTTTAACCCAACTTTGTTTTTCTCAGGCCACCTCCACACTAAGCAAGCTAAATCTGAAGATGCTTATTACTTGTGAAAATGCTATGTATCCACACAAGCATTTTAAGTTTTTAAGATATCCATTTACAGAACCAGAATCAAATGTAGGACCAAGTAAGTGACAGCTACAAGGGATTTCCCTTGGTGGTGGGTGCATACAAAAACATACTTATTCATGGTATGTGTAACATGTCATGTTACTTAACATACTAACCTTTACATTTTAGTGAAACACCAAAACAATGGGTTAACAGCTCAATGTCTTTTTTGTCCTTCCATTTCATTTTGGTCGGCAGACAGCCAAAGTGTACATCACCTATGCTGTGTGACCACAGAGCTGAAGCTACATTTTCTTTTCTTAATTA
>NC_045740.1:2342393-2344567 GCF_008692095.1 Etheostoma spectabile
CGATTCTGGTTAAAGACAGCTGACCGCAGCTCATGAACTGTACAGTCATTTCTGGGCTGCTGCACTGAGACATCCAAATCACTATTTTTTGGTTGCAAACTGTCTTTCCATGCTTGATCTCCGTTTCACTCTCACACCCTCTGTTTTCCTCCTTCCTCGTCGTTCTGTCTCCTACTGAGTGTTTCTGACTTTCTCATTTTCTTTGACACTTGACTCAACTGCCCCCTCTCCAGCAAGATGCAACTAGTTAAACACGGCTTCTGATACAACCATTTCTCTCCCCCTCAGATCAACGGACACTGATCAAGACACGCTGGAGACAATAGCAGCAACCAAGCCACATCAAAGCCCAGTGCCCATTAAGAACTGATGACAAAGAGAGAATAGAAAGAGCAAGCCATGTTTGATGTGTGTGGCCACAGAGAGACAGAGAGAGAGAGAGAGAGAGAGAGAGAGAGAGAGAGAGAGAGAGAGAAAGAGAAAGAGAGAGTAAGAGAGGCCAGAGATTCTGTATACTTGCAATCACCCTCAACGCCTGCACTTCTATCACAAACACACTGTGAAACAACTGTATACTATGAAAGGACGTGGTTATGTATATACATGCAAAAATGAATCAAGCAAATGCAAATTAATACAGCTCTCTCATACATTCTTGTTCACACAGTACAGCCCACTACATACTGTATTTTTTTCTTGACTTTAACATAGTTGGAAGGAAGTTTGAAAGAAATTTATATATACTTGGGATGTCCAGCATTAGATACTATGTTGCTTTTGCAAAGCATCCCTATGTAGATTGATGTCATACGCATACGGTCACCATATACTTCTAAAGGTACTGTAAATGTGAAGGAAAGTCACCCGTCTTTAAGCTTGTGAATGAATCCAATTAATGAAAATAACTCCTCTGAGAGAGAAGGTCGACATCCTGGTGACCTCAGAAAATGTCCCACCCATGTTTAATGTTAATGGCACCAAGTCTCACAACCTGTCATTATTTTAGGAGAACAGAGACAGACAGCGCTCTTTCCCACCACACAAGGAGAAGATTGGAGAGGAGCGCACTTCTAACAAATAGACTAATGACTGGTGAACTCTTCTTGACACGGCTCTAACTGCCAAATTAACTAAAGATTTGGGAGAGGAGGTTTCCAATTAGACAGTCGAGAAAATTAGAAACTACAGCCGTGGGAAAAAATCTTTTTGCTAGGGTATGAAGACCAAAAGGAACTAATATTCTAATCTGTAAATTTTAAGGTATTTTAAGAATATAGTTTCCATGGTTTCCTACATAAAGTATAGATACTGTTTTCTACATATTGCAATATAGTTAGAGGTTAAATTGGGATGGAGTGTGCCCCTGAGCACAGCTGCGCTTCCTCAGGTCCACAACACACCCTGCCAGAGCTCAGCTCCGTCTCTTTCAGCACCAAATATTGTTATTCTACTTGAATTACTTTTCATCTCCTGACTCTAGGCAAATACATGCCATATGAGACTGAATAATAATGCTAATAATAATTAGCAAGACTACACAGAGACACCCAGGCTACATGGAATTATCAGAAGTCATAACGCGTTAATCGCTGCGTTCTCTGGTTCAGCACCCCGCCCACAGCCATCAAGGGAAAACAGTCACAATTCTAAGCGTAACAGCAACGTTACCATGGAAATGCACGAACGGTTAGAGTGATCAAGCAGCTACCACCAAAGTCCTCTAGTCATCTTGAACCTTTGTTCAACCTTTTTTTTTCCTCTTTCTGACTTTTCTTTCTGTTTGCTGTTTTCAAAAGGTTTTTTTTGGGCCGAATCATGTATTTTATGGTCATTATTCATCTCGTAGTTGGCCGCGTTGGTTCCAGACTTAAAACTCATTAAATCAACAGTTTAATAAAAACGTTAACGGAGATACTGAACGGAGGGAAAACAATACAACTAGGTTAAAAAAAAAAGCTGAGCTGAAAAAAAAGTTTGAGCTGAAAGAAATGTTAACTGCCTGTCTGTGTGTTTACCATTTCAATTGAGCTAACGTTACTGTTAGCAAGCTCAGTAACATTAGCTACGTTTAGTTTAGTGTTAAAAAATGCTATAAATCTATCTCTGTTAAAAAAGATTAAACATAAGCTGATTGTGTTCATTCAGACGCTGAATCTATCACATGAATGTTTTTT
>NC_045740.1:2344577-2349321 GCF_008692095.1 Etheostoma spectabile
GGGGGGGGGTAAGTTAATGCTGCAATTGCCATATCAAAAGAATGATAGAGATTGAAGATGTAAGCCCAGAAGTGTTAAACCGTATGGGGATACTAAAGACAAGCAGATGATATCGTTATGGAAAAAATATGCGAGCATGTAACATTGCAGAGCCACAAATTAGCTGAGTCAATCTGTGAAAAAAAGAAGAAAGTTTATTAGATGCCAACTTCCTTAAAGCACAACAGGAACAGCTGTGCACCACTGAGAAGGTGTTTACTAAATACACAGATCAACCTTTGCTCGTCGACCTACAGCGCATGAATAGTCTTATTATGGGGAGAGTTTTGCACACTAACGTCACATGCACTGAGATTGTTCATTTCATTTCAAAAGAAATGAAATATGCCCTGATGACCAGCATTAGAAAAACAAGGCCCAAAGTGTCCATCCTGATAGATGAGAGCATGACACTAAGTAAAAAGTCTTGTTTATTTGTATACGTTTGCGCATCAATCCAAAATTCCGACCCATTCACTTTTTTCTTAGAGGTTATTGAGGTAGAACAGACTACTGCAGATGGCATCACTGATGCATTGCTTGAGTATCTCATGAACAATGGGTTAGATGATGTGTTTCTGAAGCAGTGCTTTCTTGGCTTCTGCTCAGATGGGGCATCGGTGATGCTGGGTGGAAAGGCAGGGGTGTATGCTAAGCTAAAGGGCAGATATCCAGCAGTGGTTGGCTGGCACTGCTTTAATCACAGGCTAGAGCTGTCAGTTGGGGATGCTGTAAGGAGCTATGTGGGAACCAACCACTTCACCAGTTTCCTGGATAAGCTGTTCTGTCTTCATAGTCTGTCCCCAAAGAATGTGAGGGAACTGGATGAGGCTGCATCAGTAGTGGTCACACAGTTGAGAAAAATAGGTTGTGTGTTAAATGTGAGATGGGTTGTCTCTTCCTACAGGACAGTTGAGGCTGTCTGGAACATGTATGATGCTTTGCACCAGCACTTTTTTGGTGCTGGTAAATATACATCCAGGACCTCGGCTGAAAGGTGCATGTATGACGGGCTTGCAGCTAAATTATTTTGTTGTCAGTTTGGGACTAATAATGGATGCTCTAGAGGAGCTTAAAGACTTGTCTGAGGCAATTCTCAGACCCTTCGTCTCTCAGAATGGTTAAAAAAAAAAGTAAAACAGCAGGCTGATGTTTTCTTAGCAATGATGGAGACACCATGCACTCATTACCAGATTGCCTGTCAGGCTGTTCAGGATGGTGTTTTTAAGGGAGTTCCATTGAAAACTGGTCGAAGACAAATAAAACTCAATCACGAAAAGTTAGTTGTAGCATGTAGTCCAGGTTGGTCCTAGAGCATGAGCTGGAGCTTTTGATCAAATAAATGTGACACCTGACACCTGGCCCTCTTCAGTTCCACTGCTGTATGGAGAACAAGAATTGTGGCAGCTGTGTGATAGTCTGACAATGAACTACTGTAGCGTCAAACAAGGTTTCAGGGACTACAAGGAAAACTCAAACATGGCAATTAAAGAGGGTCTTCTGAAATTGAAACACACAGTAGGTACACTGACTGTAAGCACCGCTGAATGTGAAAGGGTATTTTCAACGATGAATACTATTGTTTCACTACTGAGAAATCAGCTAAAGATTGTCAATGTCCTCTTTGATGTTTGTAAAGTTAGTGGGTCCACCACTGGAGTTGTGGAACCCAACTAAGTTTGTTAGGAAGTGGGTGAGCAGACCATGCTGCCTGTAGAAAAAGGCAACATAAACCAGAGGAGCCTGCCTTTACTCATATTTGGAAGCTGATGAATGCATGAATTGTAGTATGTGAATAAGTAAATGTGATGTATTTAAAGTGTATCAAACTGCCAAAGAAATTTGCCCTGATTATTTTAAAGTTGTATTTATATTTATTTCCAGGCTCATAATTGTATTTAGAGGTTCTACCTGAATAGGTTTAAGTGGTTTAATTTTCAAAAAACACCATATTTTTGTTGAGGAGCTCCTCTTTTGAAACCTGTGTGTTGAGCTCTCTGTTTAAGCTACAGAGTAAGGCATCTCACTTCCATTCCATCTTTGTTGGGAGTCACGCATGCGCAGTAGCTGGATAAGGACTACTAGCCAGTCAAAAGCAGAGTGTGAGGGTGTGCCCTGACAGCAGCTAGACAAAGACTACTAGCCAGTCAGTTGCAGAGTTTGAGAGCGTACTACGCTAGCAGCTAGGCGAGCATTATAACGTGTGTTACAAAGAGAAGCACGTTTGGCAAGGAAGTAAAGGCTGGACTGCAATAGAGCTGTTTGGAGAAGTTTGTTTCTTGTTGGAGATTGTAAATCCTTTTGGGGTGGACTTTGGACTTTTTTACTTTGTAAACCTATAACGTGCGCAAAAATGTTGTTTACATATTTGCCAACCAATATTTTGAAACATGTTCATTTAAAACATTTTCCGAGGGTGAAGTCCGTTGCCTGCCTGTTGACATTCAAGGTAAAAATAATAATAAAGTAAGTGAATTGTAAAGTATTTGTCTTTGTTTGAATAACTACCCAACTCTACCTTACACATTAATACTGGAAAATAAGCCCCTTTGGTGTAAAAACACATTAAGTCATTTTACGGCGGGATTTTAAATTATGACCATTCCCCGCAAATAAGGGCTCCTCCTTCCCACAAAAGCCAATTTAACCACTGAATATAGTTGAAATAGTCCTTTGATAAACCCATGAATCCAACAGTCAATCCTCTTAAGATAGGGTCTTGCAGTTCCTACAATTGACATACAGAGCAGTCAAAAAGGAGTTTGGGACAATGGCTACCTCATAGCTGTAACCACTAATTCAGGTTCTGAGGGTTAATGTTCCAGGCCTAAGGTGTAGCCTCAAGAGAAGAATGTGGCTGTTCCTATTCTTCAAAGTGAGACTAATTAGAGAGTCAGGTAGATTTGGGGTTAATGATCCCCTCTTTGGTGCCAGACCTTCGTTTAGTCTAAATGTTTGCCTAAGCTGTGTTAGTAATTTTGGGAATGCATGTTAGTGAAAGTATTAGGGTTAGAATTTATTTTCAGAGGGCATTCTGATTTTAAGGAGGTTTTGTGTCTATTCAGGTGCACGCTTTTAGCTATGCGGTGTGGCTCGATGGCAGTGTCAGTCAGTTGATTAGTCAGTCAGTCAGCCAACTTTTAGTCCAGACTGAAATATCTCAACATCCTTCGTCACCTTTATCATAGTCTATATCCTCGACGTTACACTTCAGTGATTGCTCTGGTGCCGCAGGAAATACCACCGGATGCATGTATGTCCGTTTCTTTCCGCTTTCTTTGTGATTGGATTTTCAATGGTGGATGTATGAGGACTATGGTTAACTGCTCCTCAGACTTCTGCAGGGTAAATTGAGACAGCTAGCTAGACTATCTGTACAATCAGAGTTTTCTCCCGCATGACTATTTTACAGTGACTCCGTGCAGACCTTAGCTCCACCCATGACGATTGTGATTGGTTTAAAGAAATGCCAATAAACCAGACCATGTTTTTCTCCCGTCCCAGAATGTTATGTGGAGTAGCCAGACCCTCCTCCGCTCCACAACGTGTGGATGGTCTCAAAGAGCTGTTAACATGGCTATAGACTCTAACCCCCAACTTCCACTGGATGCGTAACGGCCGCGGATGGGCTTTGACAGCTGCAGTCTCGAAGACCCATGAGATCGCCGGAGCTGGGACGGAGTCGGGACACAATCATTCTGCAGTCAGTGAAAATACTCACATTGACTTTAATGGAAACCTAACGACTCCACCACCGTTCCAGAGCAGATCCGAAGCTTTTTCGCATTTGGTGGAAATTGGGGGTTAGTCTGTCCTAAGGGGCAGTGTATGCCGAGTCCAAACATCCACTGTTTCCCCTTGTGAGCCTGCACACTGGCAAATTTTAACACATGTCATCTTAACGCACATCATCACTGTTATATTATTATATATGCACATTCTCTCTTTGGGTCAGCTCAACTTGTGTTTTTATGATTACGTTTAGGTTATAATTTACTGACACAAAAGTGTGATATTTTCCTGTTACTCTTGTTGGTGCCAACACGTTTTAGTTTTTAAAGCTGTCCCTCAAATCAGCTACAATCGAGAAGCCTAATAATTGATATTTAACAGGAGTAATGTATAACAGCAAACTACTATTGGGAGCATTACTTGCTCCTCATTTTTACTAGTACAAGCACAATTTCTGACTCCAGTATATGTGTTTCAACAGTTTGTATATATTATTATAAAAGCTAGGCTGACTGACATGTGGGGGAGTTATTAGCCTTGCAAGAGGCCACACACACAAATCCACATGCACCAGCATCTAGTATAAATGGAAGCAAGCAGGCATGCACATATATAGACATACATACCAATGCATGGACATCCAACACCTACAACTCCTCCCTGTTTAGACCAACATTCTTGAGGGTCTAGTGTGTTGGTATGTGTGTGAGTAATCGCGTGCATGTTATGAAGACAGGAGGGCAATTGGTTTCTCCAGTGGTGGAGGAGGGGGGGAGTTGGTAAAGAAGGATTTATAATGCATGCCCTAATAGGATTTGTAGCTGTTTAGCAGGATTAGGCATGTTAGAGAAAGAATCCATTTATTGCTGCCAGTCCACTTGCCTGGGTGGGGTGGTGAGATTTTTGGGGGTGGGTGCTGTTAAAGTGAGGTTGGTGGGGGGGCGGGGTGGGGCTGCCACCCCCTTCCACTAAA
>NC_045740.1:2349331-2352980 GCF_008692095.1 Etheostoma spectabile
CAGCACTCTAATAATCCAAGCACATGAGCCCAATGGTTGGCCATGTTAACAAACAAGCTGTTCATGTGTATGTTCAGGGACAATAAGCACCAACACGACCTCCGGGTCTTCTGGAGGTGGCGGTCACAGACCTGCCCACGTTCAGCCTGGCTTAACTCTGGCTATGGACCCAGCAGGAGGACAGAGATGAAGAAAAGGAGAGAGAGCAACGGAGAAGAGAAGGAGAGAAAGAGGGAGAGATGGAAGGTGACCTTTGGGCTTTCTTAGTTATGGGGCTTCCCTTTCATACTCCAATGGGTTTAGATTATAAAACTGTGCTCCTTTCAAAAGAGCACTATTCTTTCATTCATGTGTGGCTGGGGCTACAGTGGGGGGCTGACTGACATTAAAGACTGCTGTTTAATTTCTACAGTGGTCAGCCTTTTGTTCCTGCTTTCAGCTATGGGAGGCCTGTTTGGTCACCATAATGGCCAATGCTTTGTGTCTGTTTGTGTAAAACAGAAAGAGAGATGAAACAAAAAGGAAAGTGGGTAGAGGCAGCATTTTTTATCTGCCAACATTTTCTTCAACATCCTGATCAATATGCAATGGAAGCATATTTTCTTGTTAAACTTGTTGAACATTTTCATCTCAGTGTGTTCAGTGGTTTCTAGTAAGTAAAACCATTACTGAAAGAATGATACATATGTGAAAGTCCAGAGATAATGACTGTGTGGTCTCTTCTCCTTCTGTTAGCAATCACCCTGTAAGACGGGCATGTTTGTGACCGTCAGACAGACAGAGAGACATACAGTACTGTACTTACAAAGATGGAGAGAGACAGATATATGCTTCTTTCAATTATTGTAAACTTATTTCACATTCAAATGACCTAGAATGTCCTGATGCTGACAGTGAGCACTTACGATACTTCTTCATTGAAATCCTGAAACTCTGCAGAGAAACTGGTAGAGGCCATGAGTGTTCTTGACTAAACACACATTAACCATATACACCAGGCTCACACAAAACTACTATATCACTTCATCTCTATGGGACCACCTCCTTTTTGCATCCCTTTGTCAGGAGAGGAGAAGAGAGGATTTTAGATGAGGGATAAGGCTGAGAGGTCAGGCCAAACAAAATGCTGCAAGCTTGTTTCAAATGTGAAGAGGAAATTAGTGGGAACAGGTCAGCTAATGATCAACCCCATCAGCCTCTGTTTGTCTCTGGTTTACTGTAGTTTAGTTTTCATTTATTTGCAGAGTGATAACAGATAAGCTAATATAACAGGCAAAGAAAACAACAAGATCGCCACTAAATATAAACCTCTGTAACTCACGCTCACTTCTTTCCATAGTACTTAAACTTGCTGAAATTCTAGTTTCTTTAGATTTAGCACTTCCATTTTGCTAAAACTGGAAGAAAGGAATGTAGCAGAGTGAAAGAAAGATTGAGAGAGAGGGAAAAAGATAGATGAAGTGGTGGAGGAAGTGGCAGTTGTGACAGTAGTTACAGTTGTAGTCGCAGTACTGAGGAGAAATGGATGGCTGCAGATTAGGCTTGGATGGACTTAGCAGACTTACTTTAATAGCTTCCGTTCCTGGTCCACCGTACAATTAGCACACTGCCTTTGTCTCCAGGTCTATCCCTGCCTGGACGTAATTACACCAGCAGTCCAAACACACAATTAGACAGAAAGGCAGGCAGAGAGACAGGCTGAGAGAGACTGAATGGGGTTGTTCCTCTCCACTGATTTATTGCTGATAACAGTCTAGATGTTAAATAAGTTAATAAGTTTTCTTTTCAGGATCATGGTAGGCTTCAGCTTATCCAACCATGCAGCCAGAATGTAGCAATTTAGAGTTTCTATTGCCAGAGCTGCAGACTAAAGATAATTAAAGATTAATAAAGATGAATACAAGCCTTAAATTCAGATTTAGGGCAGAGAAACATCAGGTCAAACATCACAGTAAAATAACAAAAAACAAAACAGATATATATATATATATATATATATATATATATATATATATATATATATATAGTGAGGAACTAGTCTCTAGTATGTAAAGAAACACTGTTAACACAGCTGTGAAAATGTTAAGATGCCATGTCATTGCCATGGTCAGCATTCAGCAATCTGAAAAGACTTCTAATTTGCTTACGTAGATTTGAGACTTGATTTGAGATTTGCTGTGACAGGATTTAAAATTTAACTTGGACTTGTCTGGAATGACTTGAAACTTTCTGTAACTTACCCTTGCCCCACTTGAAAACTGCCTCCCTTTGGCCTGTGAGAGAGAACTACTGTAAATGGGTGAACATGATTCAGACAAAGAGGCAGGATTCAGACCTGCATCCTTTGTAATTTTAAAGTGAAATTATTAACCACTGAGCCAACACACCTTAGCACTGGAATATTTACAATTTACTTCATACAGCCCATAATTCATATTTTTAGTATATTCTCATGTGTTTCAATTTGCTTTCTTTTTCTCAATCGGCAATCCAAAGCTACTTTGGTTGCTTTTTTTGTCACAAATACGTATTGTTTCATTCTTGGTGCTATTGTATTTCTCTATTGTCAAAAGCAAAGATCTTGATACAATTTTTTAATTTGTGGGCTTTTATTTTGTATTCTTTTACTATTTGTTGTTACGGTGGCTCCTAATTCCCCACAGGGATTTTTGAGTTTTATCACATCTACACAAAAAGAGAGTTTGTCTTTTCTTCTCTGAACAGTTACATTAACCTTATCCAGTCAAACAGTCAAGGATCAATTTTAAATTGTGGTTGGAAGATGAGGACTGGTGGGTGTCGTGTGACTGGAACAAATGAAAGTCCGTATCAGTTGTTGTTCATAGAACAAGAGAACAAAATGAGGAACATTGTAACTTTAAAAAGGCTGATTATGATCCTACTTCTCAAGTCCAGGTCAGGAACTGCTTCTTGCTTGCTTCTATAGTGGGATCAGATGACTGTACACTGAGAGTTCATGGGCCCAGGAGGAGGTGAAAGATGATCAGAGGGCTCCGGGGGTGCAGCAGTCTCTGTGATTGGTCAAATTGACCCTCCTAATGTTCTCTGGTGACGTGAGATGTGAGAGGAGAGTGTGTCAGGGGGCATTATGGGCCTGTATCACTGCTCTTAATCTCCTCTAAAAATTATACGCTTTTGGGTTATTAATTTTTTTTTTTCTACATTGTTTTGAGTGTTATTTAAATGCTATTGGACAGCTGTTTCAACAACATTTGAATACTGGTTGAGGCCCTTGGGGCAATACTGAAATGTAAAACCTGTCCATGTCATTTCAGCATTTTGGGTCATTATGTTTCATAACATCCGCCAAGGGGGTTATGTTTTTGGTTCGGTTTGTCCATTTATTTGTGTGTTGGTTTGTCAGTCAGCAGATTACGTAAAAAAATACTATTTTTATGAAACTTGGGAAAAGGGTGAAGCAAGGGCAAAGGAAGAGCCTGCCCTTCTAGTTATAACTGTGTGCCATGCTGTGTGAATATTATGTAAATAGTCAATGAGCTGTATCACCACTCTTGACATAAAGTTAAACATATCACCCCTTTTAACATTGCTTTGCATAGTTTGAATGTTCAAAAATCTATTTGAGTCATATTCTATTTATATTTTCAAGTTCTACAACAGTGCGCAG
>NC_045740.1:2353050-2355581 GCF_008692095.1 Etheostoma spectabile
AAAAGCCAGAATATTTGGGACAATGTTGAAAACAGGAGCAGCTGCCAAACTTCAAAAGGCCAGAAGCTAAAACTGAACTCCAAATCCAAACAAAACGCTGAAGAAATACAGTATATGTTGCATTGGAATAATAAGTTATTCAAGTTATTATTATTAGTACTAGTTAAAGTACTTATTAAGTAATTATATGTCAAACAATCCTGCAGATTGAACAAATAATATAAACTCTGAGACAGTTAATTGAGTCTTAGCTTTGAGGAAAATGCTAACCCCTGATATGAGAGGGACATGCAGAATTTGTTGTACCTAAGGCAATACTATCATGATCTAACAATGACCTAATAAGGTAATATGGATATGTAACATGATAAAAATGACTTCCAACACTCACTGACGGACAGGAAAAACAGACATGCTGGCTCAGCGCCCAGAGCAATAAATGAATTTAGAGGCATTTATTTGTCATAACTTCAGATTCGTTATCTGTCAACATGCATCACTTTATGGGATGAAAAGGAAAAAATAAGAACCCAAATAACAAAATGAGGATTGAATATAAAGATAAAGAAGTGCAGGATTCATCCTGTTTTCAAAGCGCTCGGTTATGAGAGCGGTTATCTGAAACAAGGCACTGGGAATTGGGTGCAAATCCATAATTGGATGCCTGTCCCAGGCCAATTTCTCAGGGCAAATTATCAACGCATGGGTTGGATTGCTGGAACCACATTGTGGAGGTGGGAACAGTTGGAGCTTTGAATGGCCAGCGTAACACGCTAATAGAATCATTTAGCCCACTGGGATAACGACAGAATGTGATGGATGGAGCAAAGGCCCTGCACCTGCTGCCACATTAGGCCTGCAAAGCCACTGCAGAAGTAGGTAGCACCACTTAAGGTGTGGGCATAAGGTTTTGTGTGTGCCTTTGTGTATATTTCTTCTTTTTTTATATTCTTTTTTGGGGCTTTTTCCCTTTATTTCAGAGTGACAGTGGATAGACAGGGAAGGTGGGAGAAAGACGGGGGATGACACGCAGCAAGGGACCACAGGTCGGATTTGAACCCGGGCCGCTGCAAAGGCCTCAGCCTACATGGGGCACACGCTCTTACTGGGTGAGCTTGAGGCTGCCCTGTTTGTGTATATTTCTATGTCTCAATGAGGGTGTTTGCATGTGTGTGTGCTGACATTTAAGTGTGTGTATAAGCATGGGAAAGGCCCTCTTGGCAAAATGCACAGAGCCTTGTCTATCTCCGAGCGTGTGAGTAAAATGATGACTGGGCATGTTGCTTTTGGAAAGCCCGCTGTGCTGTGCCATCTCAGCTTAGGACCGCCTTGTGTGCCCTCCCCCACACCCACAAACAAACTGTCACTCACAGCTTGCCACTGACCTCTAAATTTCCAAACTCAAACAGGCAAAAGAAACATACTTTGGATAAAAATAACTTTAGAAATGTAATCATTTCAACCTTTTCATTTGTTGAAACAGTATGTATACTGGATCACAATCTTCAAAATTAGATTGTTGAGAAAACTGGAATAATTAAAAACTTGCATTCTGCCATTGTCATTACTGCAGTACAGTAAGCGTCAACAGCTTATATTGTATTTAAGTGTGTGTGTGTGTGTGTGTGTGTCTATACCTATAGAGTTTATTCTGCACAGAAAATGTTAGGTGAATGGTAGCTGAGGTACTTTTTAAGGCCTTGATGGCCATGAAAATGTCCAGTTTGAATCGGTATAAGAGATGACACACAAAAAAAACAAATTTCTTTTTTTAATAGAAAGTTTGTTACAAGACAAAGTAGAAAAAGGCATTTTGTTGAATTGTGCCATGTGCAATTTTGGATGAAGACAGTTAACAACATATTATAAATTTGCTACTACTGCTGCTCTGATTTGTGCCTTCTGCTGGCATCTTAACAAAACAAAAGGCCAGTGAGCCATTTTGCAGTGTTTACAGCTATTTGGCATGGCATGGCAAGTCAGACAGAAAATTACAATGAACATAACATAATTATCCTGCAGCCATACACTGCTCTTTTAAAAGAACATTGATGTGAAATGTGCACAATGGCAAAAATACTTTCAGAACCTACAGTTCTTCTAACGTCACTAAACTATACGTTTGTAGAAATATGTTCTAATATAATACATCCATAACTTCTTTAAAGATAGAAAGTCATTTTGTTTTTAATCATTTTTGACTAGAACTTTCCTCAACCTAAGCCTGCTGTGATATTACTCCACTACATCAAACAACAAACTAATCATGTTCATGTGTAAATGTCAGTGGAGGACCCAGCATGTGACTGGGTGAGTAGGATCTTAAGTAGAGGATTGTAGTGCTGTGGTTTAGTTGGCATGAAGCCAGTCCAGGAGAGAGGACATACATGAAATCTTCTCCATGCAGGAGGTGAGGTAGCCTGGAGCTGTCAAGAGAGGTTCTTGTCCACCCCTGCATGGTGCACACTGCTGCACGATAGGCAACACAACCCCACATACAACACACGCACACACACACGCACACACACACA
>NC_045740.1:2355591-2356761 GCF_008692095.1 Etheostoma spectabile
CACACACACACAAGCTCATATGTGTATGGCTCCTCTCAGAGAATGGACACACATAGTCACAAAAAGATGGCCTTGAAAACATGCTGATAGAAACAACAGATAAAGAAAGAGGTGTTGGGGTGGGGAGAGTGGTGCAAGGGTGAAGATAAAGAAAGTAAAAGAAGGCTTCACACAAAAAAGAAAAGTCAGTTACAACAGGGAGCAAAGAGGGCAGGGAAAAAAATCAGCACAAAAAAACAAGAGCAGAGAGGGAAAAGAAATTCTGCCTTCAGCCGCGGAGTGGGAGGAGGGAGAAGGAGTGGCGGCCAAGGAGAAGGAGAACAGAGAGAAAGAAAGAAAGAAAGAAAAAAAGAGATATGGAGAGGAAAAGAGAGTGAGGCAGCAGAGGAGGAGGAGAGTGTCAGGACTAGGGGTGATTAAGCCTGGGGTCTCCTCTCTGCAGAGACACGTGCGCAGACTTAATCAAGTCGACGCCAGCCAGCCACATTTCCACATTACTCCCTGGCTGCTTGCCTGACAGGTCCGAAAGAGGGAAGAGAAGAGGAACTAAAGAAGTCCGCCTGCCCCACACGTGATCAGCGTTGGAGGGAGTGGACGGGTGTAAGTTAGGGAGCAAATACTACTGACTCCACTAAATGAAATGTTATTAACTGGGAGTACCCACTACTCCCCCTTAAATCTCTGCTTTTCTGCTGCTGGCACAAAGGAATTCTGCATGATGAAATTTACTTTTACAAAGCTTGGAAACTACCATGTAGATACTACACAAAATATGCTATGAAACCAACTGTATCTTCTTAAGACATTGCTGTCAAGATATATATTAAAAGAATATTTTTTCAGTGAATCTCACCTTAGCAAGTTCATGTTAAATACTGTTGCAAACATTTCTGAATTGCGGTAAAATTTCTAAATCATTTGTGTGAAGATTTTGGGGGTGGTAGTAGCTCTGTCAGTAGGGAGTTGGGTTGGGAACCAGAGGGTTGCTGGTTCAAGTTTCCATATGGACCCAAGTGTGACGGTGGACTGGTAGCTGGAGAGGTGCCAGTTGGTAGTGCCACCTCCTGGGCACTACCAAGGTGCCCTTGAGCAATGCACTGAACCACCAACTGCTCGAGGCGCCTTTCCATGAGCAGCCCCCTCACTCTGACATCTCTCCATTTAGTGCAT
>NC_045740.1:2356771-2365165 GCF_008692095.1 Etheostoma spectabile
TGAGCATGTGTGTGGAATTCAGGCCTGTGTGTAATAACAACAGAGTGAAAACATTATATTTTCCTCTTGCGGGATTAATAAAGTATACATTATTATTTAAAAGTCATATGCATAACTTGAATGAGTGAGATCATGTTTCTCAGGCACACACACACAGACAAACGATCATGCATACTGAAAATACACAGTACACTCCCTCAACCACACTCTCGGTTTCAAACACTTTTTTTTGTTAAATTCTTGACATCCTCTCCCTCTAAAAAAAAACACTGTACACCTTCTCTTCCTTCTATTTTCTCCTACACTACTCCTATTTCACATTCACGCTTTTTTTTCTATTCTCGCTGGAGGCCAAGTGGGTCCGGGCCCAAGGTGGCGTATAGCGATGTCATTTAATAAGCAGCTTAACTCCAGCACACACGCCACAGAGAGCGACTTG
Organism: Etheostoma spectabile; assembly: GCF_008692095.1. Lineage (NCBI taxonomy): Eukaryota > Metazoa > Chordata > Actinopteri > Perciformes > Percidae > Etheostoma > Etheostoma spectabile. The sequence continues at coordinate 2,357,211 of NC_045740.1, forward strand.
CATTGGCATCTACACTACAAGAAATATCCAACCAAGACTTTTTTTCTGTTTAAGTCTGAATCAGGATAGATTATACTGTACCTGTATGCAAATCTATCTCTACAATAGTGCAATGACAACAGCTAATATATACACACATGGAGACCGCAAGGCCTAAACCTTTAAGTAAAAAGAAAGTTAGGCTTACAATTGTCAGTGATGAAAAAACATTGCTCTTCATGTACAGCATATATTCAGCCTTTGCATTTTTTGCAGAGTTGCTCAGTGTTCTTTCCCAACAATGAGGCTGCTTACAGCATTTCCAGTAAGGGTCCTACTCCTAATCTCCTGGACTGAAAGTCCCTGATAGAGATGGAAACAGAGAGACATTTGGTTCCATGCTGCTGTTTTTGAACAGCTAGGTGTAATTTCAACGTATCAACGAAACAAGGGCCAGCCTGTGCCAGTCTAATCTGTCTTCAAATTATGCACAGGTGGTTTGCTGATAAGGTTAGGAGGTGTAGATACAGTGTGTGTGCCTGAGCATGTGTGTGTGAGCGTGTATCCCCTGGCAACATATCAAGTACAAAGCTCAATTCTAAACATATGCATGTGTGTGTGTGTGTGTGTGTGTAAGCAAACACACAAGGGGCCTTCAGTGGTCTCCTCTGACCTGTGAGTGAGGGCTAATTAAGTGAAGGGAGATGACAATGAACAAGGGCCTTCCATAGGCCAAGCCATCACTCAGGCCTGCTGTAATGAACACCCACCTACAGGTGTGCTGATCCCTAGACAACTCCGCACACGCAAGCATACACACAGGCGCACACACACACACACACACACACACACACACACACACACACACACACACACACACGCGCATACATACTCAAACATGCTTTCATATGTACAACACATTATTAATGTCTGCACACCTATGTTAGCAGTACACCATAAAAACTGTGTAGACATACTGTATACTTGGTGATACTCAGCAACACACATGCACATATGGACACACACACAAAAGCATTTTGGAGTGGTGCAGCAGCTCTGTTGGCATTCTGGTCTTGTTTTGCTGAGGGCTATCACAACCCCAGCATTGACAGTTCATTAGTGAAGAGTCCGCCATCAGAGACAGGTAAGAGTCCGTCATCAAAGACAGGCAAGAGTCCACCATCAGAGACAGGCAAGAGTCCGCCATCAGAGACAGGCAAGAATCCGCCATCAGAGACAAGTATAAACATCTGTCACCTAGTCCACTGGACATCAAGCTCCATCAAACAATAATCGTGCATGACTGGTAAGTGTTGCACTAGAAAAACAACAAATCTTTATTTCAAAGTGTGTATGAGGCACTTTATGCCCAAATAAGGGGTTTATTAATGTCTTAGCAAGGTGGTGTCATCTATCATATATGGTATGCTTGACTTGATGAAGGCTCACAGGAAACAGAAACCCAATCTCTCCTGTAGGCCTTGATGTTTTCATTTCACATTTCAATTAAAATGAATGTACTGCATTAATCATGTGACCAAAGCAACCTTCCTATATGTCAAAGCCCAACTCAAATGTATTTCCCTCACAGATTAAGACCAGGTCTCCTCTGCTGACTTGCCTTTTCCTTTTCCAATTAATGATTAAACTTCACCATTTCATTTCTGAGAAACGTGCCAGGTTGAGTGCGATGCCTGCAGCACAACTTCTGTCTGCGTTTTATGGGCTTAATTAACGGACCCTAATTGCTTCTGAAAATAAATAAATATGGCAGCCAGTGAAGCGCATCCTACTGTTAACGGATTATTTCCTCTCTGAAAACAATAACAGAATGTTCTGGTTTGTTCCCTGGGGGCCAGTTTAAGATGATTCCCTGCCTCAATTTCTGTTACAGACGGATTATAAATGTAGAAGTTGGTTTTTCTTGAGTCCTCCAGAGCTGCATGTCTGACAAATGATACTGAAAAGAGACTGAGTGGAATCAGCACTCATTTATTCTGAAACGCAATATTTTCCCATCTCATAGTAGTCATCCATAAAATTAACCTATGAAAAACACTACTAAAATGTGGAAGTCTCTTTAACTTTGATGAGCTTGAGCTCATAAAATCCCTATTGGTGCAATCACAATTCTGCATATAATGAGGAAAGCCTCTAGCCAAAACAAAGGCAATCCGTTCAAAAGTTGTTCAAAGGTTTTTTTTCCCCCTTTCCCTCGTCTTTCCAGTACTGTGACGACAGGAAATTAGTCTCGACATCAAAGTCTGAGAAGGAAGTGACTCTCTTCCCCTCCTCTGTGGGGACTTGTCCACTACACCTGACACACGATGGGAACAAACACACGTACATGTACAAATACACCACCTAGCCATTTTGTTTCCGGCCCCTCACATAAACCATGATATCACCCAATGGTGTAATGGCAGGTTGGAGGCCACAAACACTTCAAGGTTTCTCAAAGGCCTGGGAGAAGAGCCACTGGGTGTTTTACATTGTGGGAGAGTTTGCATTTTGTCAGGGAGTCTCATCCTGCAGTGGAATGCAAATATTTAGCTTGCCCCTGGTATAAAATGAAAATTACACAGTACGACAGGAATACCTGTGTAGCTACCCAGGTGATCGCCAGCCTGGCTCCATCAGACCAGGACGTAAATATAGTAATTAACCACAAACATCATGGGCACAAAGAGGAGTCAGTAAAGAAGTCTTATTGGTTGTTACTATACAATGATTTGTGACTAAAAATGAACTTGTGCTAGCACAGCAAGACTCCAGATGACATAACCCATCAGGGAGGCCATGAGAATGTTTCTCTGAGATTTAGGGTAGACATAAATATTTGTTGCTCTGATAACGAGCAGTGGATTTATTTGAGTGGGAGACACAACAGCCAAGAGTCAGCCAACAACAGCCAACAATACTGCTTAAAAAATTAGACTCAAGTTCACACTTCAAGAAGAAAGCTTGAGTGTGTTTGTGTCAGTGAATGGGAAGGGGGTAGGGCTGCATAAGTTCAGTTACCATTTTCAGGCAACCCCCATGACCCTTATGTCACTAAGACATGCTCATACATCCCGTTGTCTGCTAATGCAAGCTAGCAGTAGCCAGTGAGAAAGAAAGGCCTCTGGCCATGCAGACACAAACACCTCCACTGTTTACACTGTGCAGTCTGACACTGTGTACAGTGACCGGTGGTGAACTCTGTTAGTGAATGACAGAGAGAGAGAAACAGAAAAAGTAGCAGAAAACTTAAATACATGGAGAGAGGTGTAAAAAATAGAGTAAGAAAATTAAAAGACAAGGACTTATGAACTGACAAAAAAAGACAGAGAAATGGGAGCATGGAAGAAGAGGGAGAGTGCCCCCTACAGAGGACAGAAAACTCTTACTGCAGTCACCTTAACACTGAGTGAAAGAGACTAAAATAAAGAGAGAACGCAGAAAGAGCTCTATATCCTGTGTCTGATACAACAGATCAATATTAGCATGTCACAAGAGTTAAAAAAATATAAACTTAAAAAAATATTGGTTTGAGGTCCCGTCTCTGCGTGTGCATGTGAAGAGAAAAAAAAGACTCTTCGTATCCACATGCGTATTCTCCTCATGTGCGCGTTGTGTATTTATGTGACTTATGTGCATGTCTTAGTGCTCGCTGTGAACGTTTGTCGGGCTGTGGGAGTGCTTAAATGGATTTTCCAGAGACCTAAAATACCATTGCCATGTGAGAGAGGTTCTTTCCCTCGTATATTGGCCATGACACCCTCCCTCCCTTGCTGCACAGCATGGCAGCCAGCAGCACCTGTTGCGCCATAAACACACCTGCAACGCTGTAAAACCATGGAAACACCCTGCATGGAAAAACTTCACAATAGATTACAATATAAAAGAGACGACCACACAGCAGCACAAAGACTACACACACTCTGTGATTTGGCCACATTAAGGTCGTACAACCTACTTGTATAAGTATTTATAGTACTTTTCCCATAAAAATAGTACAAAAAATGGAAACACAATTCTAAATTCAGGAAAGGAGCTTTCTGGGGACACCAAAAAAGAAGATGCCAATGGACAGTGACTTGGTGAGGTTTTAATATAAGCCCCCCCCCCAAGGGTTTCTGACCTCTCCAGTAAACACATGTTCTCTTTCTATGTGAAAGACATCCAGTATGATGTGATTTATGTTGTATTGTTTTTATTTATTGTGTGTATTGTTGTTTTTATGAATGCGTACATACCAATAAACGAAAACGACAGTTAGACGCGCTGCAGACGATTACAGACTGCACTGCGAAGAAAAGTGACTTTGTTTGGGTTCTCGATGACTAACAAAAAAACTAATTATATGTATAGCCTGCATATAGTCAACACACAGCAGTGCTGCACAGCCTCCCTGCTCCTCATGCCAGCACAACTCTCGACCTCAAAGTTTTCTTTATTCTGGACTGTAGTTTTGGAGCTGGCATTCATTCCCATGGATGACTGTTCTAACTCAATGGAGGTTCAATGGCTATTGAAGCAGCTCATTTCCTTTTTCTCTTCCTACATTGTTTGAGAATTTTTTTTGCTATCAGTCAATGATGAGACAGATCCAATCTTGTCAGACCTGGAGTAGTCCAATGAGAACTAAGTCAGCCAAAATAAGGTTGGCGGTGTAAAAAATGTCCTCTTTTCATTGTAGAAGAAAATGTGGAGGACATTAAGCTCACGTTCCCACCATTCCCTTAAGTCAGGAGAGCTGGCTTACTGAAGCTCACACTGAAAGCCCTCCAGATTTTATTTTAGTGTGTCTATCAATATTCTTCTCCTCTTATTCTTCTAACAAAATAAAACCAACAAAATTATAAGCATACTAATGGCTATCACAAATTATTTTACACACCAGCCCAGCTAGTGGCTCTGTAAGACTGTACCTGGGCAGAGTGGAGCTGAATGCAATCCTTAGGATAATGACAATGCTAACATTCTGATGTTTAGCAGCTTTACTAATTTCCATGTTCAAGTTGGTGAACATGGTAAACAACTGTCAACTGTCCTGCTGTTATTACAGACATGTGAACTAGCCACAGACAACTGCCTGGTTCAAGGACAAATAAAACTAGATTAAACTATGAAATGTGACTAAGACTAATCTTATCTAATCCTTGTCTTCATCAAAGATCCTTGTCTTCATCAAAGACAAGGATTAAATCTAAAATAGCTGCCAAAATTAAGTTTATCATTGTGACATTTCAATATGGTTGTTTTAGAACCATCATTTTAGCTGCAATTCATGCTCACCCATGAGATACTTCCAACAGTTCCATCACATTGTGTTGAAAATTCAGTGTTTAGATCACATTCACACCCTGCAACATCTTGGCTTCATCCTATGATTATTACAAGCAGGCCACTTGTGTAAATTTGGCAAGACTGGTGGTTGACTGGTTTAACTGATTAGAAGTAAATGTTGTAGCATGCGTGCACCCAATTGACAGCTGTCAATAAAGAAAATAGGTAGGTTGATTTCTCAGTGTAAAAAGACCTTGGAAGAAACCCAGCAATGAAACGACCAACCGTGCCGCCCTCCCTCACTGCACCGTGACTAAATAGCTTGTAAACCACACCCACACTTTTGACAGCTTTGCGTATGAACACACATGTGTCTCATAACAATTAAACATAAATGAAGGAATGGAAGAAAAAACATTTTCAAAAAAGGGGGAAAGAAATCCCACAGCTGCTCTAATGGGGATGATGTTTTGGTTCTTTTTATGAATGTTAAAGGGAAAGCGAGAGGAAGATAGTTGTTATGTTCAGTACAGTAGTAATGGTCTGATTCATTTTGAATGTTTATTTCAAGTTTGTCACACTGACAGGTGCTAAAAGCAGGTCCAAGTGTGGACACTGAATGATGGTTTGCAGATGATGGCTTCTTTTTCCAAAACCCCTAGCAACTGGACCAAGCCCAGCTGGCTCAGTGAAGGCAGTAACAGGACTGTTTCTCTCGCTCTAAGTTTAATTCCTTCTCTTTTGCTGTCCTTTTCTCTCTCTATCCCTCTTCCTTCTCCCTTCACCCCACTCCTGACTCCCGCTTCAACTTCTTTGGAAGGACCTAATCGGACACAGAGCTGGCAAGGAAAATATGGACTAAGGCAAAAAAAAAGGCACGTTGCCTCCCAAACATCAGGGCTTTGGCCTAAGTAATATGATACAATCACACCCTGTCAGTGATAAATACTATAGGAACAACTTCTGTCATGTGTTTCTTTCACCAGGGAGAGAAGAGAAAAATATATTCCAACCCTTTCAGTGTGTGTAATGTGTACCATAATGTGTGTGTGTGTGTGTGTGTGTGTGTGTGTGTGTGTGTGTGTGTGTGTGTGTGTGTGTGTGTGTGTGTGTGTGTGTGTGTGTGTGTGTGTGTGTGTGTGTGTGTGTGTGTCTGTGTGTGTGTGTGGGTGTGTGTGTGTGTGTGCTCTGTAGGTCCTATATTAAGACCAGTCAGTCAGCCAGTTGGTCATTAGGAGCCAAGTTGTCACTAGTGGGCCTGAAGGTTATTCATCACCTAACAGGCCCAAAGGACAGGAACAGAGGAGCTCCCACTCTGCCAAACACACACACACACGCATACACACTCTATATCCACTATATCCACTAAATGAAAAAGGCACCAGGTTTGGTACAGGAAGGAAGGCAACATGAGATGCAAGCATTGATAAGGCGTGAGACACGCAAATAGTAATACACACACAATAGTAATACATAAGCATACTTGTTCATTCAAATTTAGTATTTTTCTCTTAAGTGCACTAAAAAGTTGCAGGTTTCTGTCCCATCCTTGTGATTTTTATTGTACAGTATTCACCACATAATAAAAAAACAGGGACCAGTCTCATCATTGGAGGGAGTGGGTGCAAAGAACAACGTTAATATCCAATATCACCATGCTACTCAGGGCCCCTTTTTTATGATAATTCATCACACAGGATAGCACACGTCTGCTTTAACTACAATTAAACAGTAATCTGCCTACCAATCAAGTCCTTGCCGCCATGTCAACTATAACAACCCCACAGGAGAGAAAAAAAGAAAAGCTGCAACTAGTGCTGAAAGAAGGATGCCTGCATTTTCAAACTTCTCTGAGAGAAGAAAACATGCATGTGTTTGCATAAGAGTGCATGGCAGAGGAAAGGCTCTATATTCAGGCCAATGACTATGTTAACCTGTAGTTTAAAAAGCTATTACAGTATCAACTAAATCTTCCCCGTAACTCAGATTTATTTGAGCTACAATTCAAGAGCAAACACCTTTATTCACTTCCTTTTCTTTGTTGTTGATTGTGAAGTTTTGGCAGAAATTGAACATAATATCAGTTTGAAAGTTCCCTCTGCGTGACTGGGGCTGGTGGGAGCTGCGATTTGAACCGAATATCACAAGTCCTGATATAATCTCATAATAGTCGGCTTTAATGTTCAAATGCAAGACATATGTGGCTCCACTTTGGTTCCCTCACTTGGGCCACGTAGTACAATCTCCCCGGGCAAGACCCGGGAAAGGAAATTTGCATTGGAACTGAAGCGTTCATGCTAGTTTAGTTTGATGCTAATTAGCCGAGACATTATAAGCACCCTTTGGTTAGTAGATTTAGAGGCACCGTTAAAGAAGATGAGCATTTAGAGAAATATATGTTTCATAAATGCTTGACATGAGATCAGAAACATTAAATGGGTGAGGAAAAACATGACTGAAAAATTTAGGAAGATTTCACATCAATATAGTTGTGAACAAAACAAACACAATGGACGCAAACGTTACGGTCCATGTGATTTTGGGCTTCATCCAACTGAACTCTGAACTGCTCTGAAACAAACACAGACCCCCAGTCATTAGTGCATCCCTCCCACTTTGTCTTTCTCTGTCACTGTCACTAGAAATTGATTTCACACACGCACGCACGCACGCACGCACGCACACGCACACGCACACGCACACGC
>NC_045740.1:2365175-2368028 GCF_008692095.1 Etheostoma spectabile
ACACACACACACACACACACACACACACACACACACACAGGGCTGCAGCTTTGCAGCAGTGGGAGTGTTGTGACTAAGATAGGAAGAGCAGGGATTTGTTTAAAGCAACAAACCCAGGGGAGCCTCAGTTGATATGGACAATGATATGGATCCTTCTCTCTCTGTCTGTTGCTATGGTGCCCACCACTCTCATTGTCACATCTCCTGCTGAGACTATTTTTCCCATTTTAATTCCAACACAACAGCAACGCCTCTTTCTAAGTAGTTAACTTAGATGCATTAGCACTCATGCACACATGAAATCCCCCATACAACTGTGCACAAAACAAATTATAAAATAAAACCTAAAATAACCTCTGTTAAACATTCATGAACAATCATTGGTGCTTTTAGAATGGTAATAACAAGATTAGATTTTTGTTTGCAATGTCTTTCGTGTAAAGCATTCACTGCTATACCCAAATTATGTTTACCATGTTATGGATATTATATTATTAGAGTATCAGGTATCCCCTTATTTCTTAAGACAAAAATAATAAGATATCAAGAAGAACAAAAGTACATGTAGCCTTTTCTGCCATGGGCAGACTGTGAAAGTCTTACTGTATACAGGCCTTCATTGCTACCAGCCAGTAATGCTCTCCTTTCTGGACTAATCAAATAAAACATTTTATAAATTGCACATTATCCTAAATGAAACATGTGCTAGCTGAGTTAGGAAGGAAAGCACACGCCTTTCTTATATTGCCAGCTTGTTTGTCTTTGAATCAGCTTTAAAAGCCAATTGTCACTTGACAGATTGCCACCTGCTTCTATTTCAGAAAAAAATGCTTTGGATGATTTAATCTGAGTTGCTGTGTTCTCTAATTTACCTAAAAAATAATATCTAGCAGGTTATGTGTAGCTATACTATAAAAAGATCATCTGCAGTGTCCCAGAATAACGGGGTCGGTGTGTCATTGCCTCTTCGCAGAGGGGATTATCCAATGATAACAATTCTGGCACGGTCGCAGCCAGTAACGATCCCCTTGACCTAACTGCGTGGTTTTGTACAGCGTGTGACCGGATGGATTCCTTTCAGTCCCCATAACAGGAATGGGACAGAAAGCGGTATGGGAATGAGAAAAGGAAGTGGAGATTTCGAGTCCACATCCACTTCTTCCACCTCAGTGGTTGTGGGAGAGTTATTGTAGCTACTAACTGAAGCAGATATCAACTCTGGTTGGAACTGGTTAGGGATTGTCTACAATAGCAATGGGAACACTGATGGCAGTATTGACAGCATATATGCTACTGACAATGACAATGATGATCATGAGTTTGAGTGTAATGAAGATGAAGGAGAAGCAAAATAATAATTCCGCTTACTGTTTGTTAGGTCAAGTCTATATAGACATCAATTGCAATAGAGGCTGATTACAAATCAAATATTTAACTGGCAGTGACAATAATATCAGTGATAATATCAATAGCACTGATTATCCTGCCATGATTTTTCAGAACAGTGCAAACAATCTTGAGAATCAGCCGTCATGGCCAGATCTGGGTTCAAATAAGCCTTCATATCAAGTGTGTTCCCAAGTGTGAAGGCCAAGGACACAGCAACAAAGAAGGACTGGAGGTTGCTGACACCCAAGCACCCTAAAGACTATCTGTATTACTTATTTACTTAAGTATTTAAAACGGATTATCCAGCTACTAAAAAGCAGAACAACACTGTCCATTCATCATGTCAGCATCAAATGGCAGGGCAAAGCACGTTTTGTACTCCTGAATTAAAAACAAAAAGTAATAATTAGATGCAAGACCTGAGAAAACTTTTACCACACACGCACGCACGCACGCGCGTGTGCCTTTTCCACTGGAGCGGGCAGCCTGACTGTCACTCTAAATCCACTGAATCGGAGTGAGGACATTCATAAAGGATCTGGTCTCATGACAAACAGGAGAGGTTAGAACTGGCAGCCAAGAGCCACTGGCTGTACTTCCTGCCTCTGTGCATGTGTTTTGTTAGGTGCCTTTTCTAATTATACTTTGTGTAAACCTCTGTAGTACATTGTGTAGTACATATGTGCATGTGTTTTTGTTTGTCACTGCATGTCTGCGTGTGTATTCTGGGTTTGTAGGAGGGTTCACATGAGGTTGACGAGGCCCTCCAATGCCAGTGTGTCTGAGTGGAAATCCCAGACAATGGGACCACGGCTGGGACTTCAGACTGGCCATCAGCCACCACTAACAGAGCAGAGCAGAGCAGTGTGTGTGTGTGTGTGTGTGTGTGTGTGTGTGTGTGTGTGTGTGTGTGTGTGTGTGTGTGTGTGTGTGTGTGTGTATGAGAGAGTGTGTTATACTATGTGCATCACTTCAGGGGTCCGCGCACTTCTGTGTCTGTGACTGTGTGCAGTGTGTGTGGTTTTAGCTGATCTCCTCTCCTGCGCACTAAAAGACAGGTGGGTAAGAGTAATTCTACTAGCTGTGGACTTGAAATTAAACATAATAGACATAGACAGGCTTTATTGTCATTCAACTGCACATTCACATATACAGTTGAACAAGATTTTGTTGCAAGGCTCCGAAAAATGAAAATAGACAAAAGACGATTATGACTAGTGCAAATATCAATAGCAGCAGGAAGTATTGCAGTGATCCATCCATCCATCCATCTCTGTCCGCTTATCCGGTATCGTGTCACGGGGGCAGCAGCTCCAGCAGGGGACCCCAAACTTCCCATTCCCCAGCCACAATAACCAGCTCTGACTGTGGGATCCCGAGGCATTCCCAGGCCAGGTTTGAAATATATTCCCTCCACCTAGTCCTGGGTCTTCCCCGAGGACTCCTCCCAGCTGGACGTGCCTG
>NC_045740.1:2368038-2368525 GCF_008692095.1 Etheostoma spectabile
CTAGGGAGGCGCCCAGGAGGCATCCTTACCAGAAGCCCGAACCACCTCAACTGGCTGCATTCGACGCAAAGGAGCAGCGTCTCTACTCCGAGTTCCTCACGGATGACTGTGCTCTAAGGGAGACGCCAGCCATCCTCCTGAGGAAACCCATTTCAGCATCTTGTACCCTGGATCTCTTTCTTTTGGTCATGACCCAGCCTTCATGATCATAGGTGAGGGTAGGAGCGAAAACTGACAGGTAGATCAAGAGCCTTCTGGTTCAGCTCTTTTTTCGTCACAACGGTGAGATAAATTGAATGTACCCACTGCACGGATTCTACAACCAATCTCCTGCTCCAATGTCCCGTCGCTCGTGAATAAGACCCCTAGGTATTTAAACTCCTTCACTTGGGGTAACGACCCATTCCCAACCTGAAGAAGGCACTCCAACTGTTTCCTGCTGAGAACCATGGCCTCAGATTTAGAGGTGCTGATCCTCATCCCAGCC
>NC_045740.1:2368538-2370481 GCF_008692095.1 Etheostoma spectabile
GCTTTGGTCATACAGAGATTGGATGGCCCTGAGAAGGGACACCCTCACCCCATACTCCAGCAGCACCTACCACAGTATCTCCCAGGGGACCTGGTCATACGCCTTCTGCAGTTCCACAAAACCCATGTAGACCGGTTGGGCATACTCCCAGGCTCCTTCCAGAATCCTTGCGAGAGTGAAGTTCTGATCCATTGTTCCACGACCTGGACGGAATCCGCATCGTTCCTCTTCAACCCAAACCCTCTTTTCCAGAACCTTGGAGGCTGAGAAGTGTAATGCCTCTATAATTGGCACACACCCTCTGGTCCCCCTTTTTGAAGAGGGGAACCACTACCCTGTTCTGCCACTCCCTAGGCACCGTCCCAGACCTTCAAGCAATGTTGAAGAGGCGTGTCAACCAGGACAGCCCCTCCACACCCAAAGCTTTCAGCATTTTCTGGACGGATCTCATCAATCCCTGGGGCTTTGCCACTGTGGAGTAACTACCTCAATGACTTCCACCGGGGAAATTGATGACAAACCCCCCATCATCCTCCAGCTCTGCCTCTACCATGGAGGGGTATTAGCTGGATTTAGGAGTTGCTCAAAATGCTCCTTCCACCGACCTATTACCTCCTCAGTTGAAGTCAACAGCATTCCATCCTTACTGTACACAACTTGGATGGTTCCCCACTTCCCCCTCCTGAGGTGACAAACAGTTTTCCAGAAGCACCTTGGTGCCGACCAAAAGTCCTTCTCCATGTCTTCTCCCACACCCACTGCTTTGCCTCTTTCACGGGCCCTTCTGTACCTTACAACTGCCTCTGGATCCCTCCGGGATAGCATATTCTGGAAAGACTCCTTTCTCAGTGTCCACCAGGGTGTTCGTGGGTTACCGCCCCTTGATGCACCTAAGACCCTAAGACCACAGCTCCCCACTGCAGCTTTGGCAATGGAAACTTTGAACATTGTCCACTCAGGTGTCCACTTATGAGCATCCCTATGTTTGCACATGGCGTTTGTTATAGACAATCAATGACTAGCACAGAAGTCCAACAACAGACAACCACTCTGGTTTAGAACAGGGAGGCCGTTCTTCCCAATCACCCCTCTCCATGTTTTTCCATCATTGCCCACGTGTGCGTTGAAGTCCCCCAGCAGAACTATGGAATCCCCCACTGGAGCTCCATACAGGACTCCATACAAGGTCTCCAAGAAGGCCGAGTACTTTGAACTCTTGTTTGGTTCATATGCACAAACAACAGTCGGCAACCCTCTCGTCCACTGGGGTAAACTCCAACATAGCGGCACTCAGCCGGGGGCTAAGTAATTTGAGACCACTTTGCCGTGGGAGACCCTACCAGGAGCACAAAGCTCCTGACAACACAGCCCTCAGGTTCAGAGCAGAGGTGTGGAGGGACCAGGTCACAGTGTCTGTGATCTGCACCCCCTGGAATTTGACGCTGCTGACCTGCTCCACTGCGGCATTGTTGATGTAGAGGGCGGTGTAACTTGGCTGATTTTTCCTGAAATCAACGACAATCTCTCTTGTTTTGTTGACTGTAAAATGTATGTAACTGTAATAGTGCATTAGAATGGAACTGAATGAAACTTCTTTTTAATGAGATTTGCATCATACTGCTGCATCAAGGAGACTGTTCAAGATGTAGACAAATGTAACTGACACAATGTGTACATTGATTGATTCAACAACCATTTGATTTTAAAGTTACAACTGCTGCAGGTATGAATATGACACAATGGCATTGATTTACATGTCAAACTGTTGAATTCCCTCTGAACAGATGCTGCCAATATGGGCTGTCCCAGTAACAGTCACAGTGTCAACTGTGCGTGAGATGGGCGATATGCTTTTTGAGCTTTAACATAAATGGTGTATACTGTTTGTGTGTGTGGTCTGATCATCTGTTGTCAGTGTGTGTGTGTGTGTGTGTGTGTGTGTG
>NC_045740.1:2370491-2382555 GCF_008692095.1 Etheostoma spectabile
TGTGTGTGTGTGTGTGTGTGTGTGTGTGTGTCTGCCTATTACCCCTAGGATCAGACCCCTAGTTGGGGCCCTGGTGGGTGTATGAGTGTGTGTGCACTTATGCTCAGCTTAACAGATGTTCCTTGTCTATCTGTCCATCTCATCAGGTTGTGAAGAAGCAAACATTTGCTAGTTTCAACTCATCCCCACTTGGGTTGTTATGTGGCAGGCTGTTACTGTAAGTAAGCTTTAGCTAAAGTAAACAGCAGTGCCCTGTCCTGCCTCGATGATTCATAGCCCGGGGCCTGAGGGAATGAAAAATAGTCTATTGCACATCTGCAGCTGCTTATGTGTTGCAATAAACTATATGTACCAATGCTGCAAATAAATAACATTTGAGTACATAGGCTCACAAACAAACAAACAGAAATTTGAGTGAAAAAGAAATTACTTTTAGTGTTATGGTGCAGTAGAGTGAAATGATGCACGCTAAGCTCATTCTTTGCACTAAAGAAAACATATAAACTAAGCATGCACTGAAACTAAATGATTAAATAATGAAGATGGATCCTCATCACGTATTGGCAAAAGCATGGAAGAGCTAATTTTCTAGAATACACCATCCCACAAAAAGGCTATTCTGGCCTTGTGTGCTGTCCTAACACAATGGTTGCCTAGAGGGTACAGAGACTGGCTTGTGATAAGTAGGTCTGTGCTTAAAATCCCAGTAAATGCATAGTTTGGTGGGGGAATGTGAATGAGTAACACTTTCCCTCCTTAAGTCAAGGTGCTTTGCCTGCAGCTGCTTCAGTGGAGTAAAGCACAGTGGCAAAAGTGTAACTGCTGTGGTTGTACTGAGCAGCTTCTTAAGTATGAATGTGTGTTACTGAATAAATGAAAAGAGCATATGTACCCAGCACAAGTGCATTGAGTAGAGGTCTTTCTTGGAAATTAAGGACTAAAACCTACTATTTAAGAAAAACTTGAGTACATGAGTTCTTAAGTAGCAAGCAGGTCCAAAACTGGTTATAGTTAAGTTTCCCTGCATTTGTTTTCATCTATGCAACCAGAGCCTTAATCAAAGAGGCTTTGGTTTAATATTAATGAGGATCGTGACTCACATGGATCACTGTCTCTGGCTCCCAGCTGTTTGTGCGTTTGCATGTGTGTGTGTGTGTGTTTGTGTGTGTTCTTGTGTGTTCCACAGTGTGCCTATTCTGGCTGGTACTATTTGCCTCTGTTTTTTCATCCTTCCAAAAGATTAATCACCCAGATGTTTCCTTGTTTTGCTGTTGGCTCTTTCTCACATTATATATTAAACAGAAACATTTCTTTTTCTTTCTCTCTCTCTCTCCCCCCCACACCCTCCCATAAGGCAATGTGTTCTTTGTTATTGGGCATGTAGTGAGTGGAGGCCAACCAGCAAGAGTAGAATTTCTTTTCCACTTGCAGTTTGATTTCAAACAGACACATTTAATTAAATTACAATACATTTGGGAGGGTTTGTCCTTTTCAAAAAGTTGGGAGTGCAGTGCAGAACGACAGCTTGACTTCTTTACTCTATGTGTTTGTATTTTTCAAAAACAAGCCCTGATTTCATATGTCTGGTTCACATGTGCCTGATCGTGTATTGACAGACTGTCTGTGATGATAATGCCTTTGGCAGCTGAAACATGAATCAGCACACACACAAACACACACTTGGACATCTGTACCCACACTAACCTGCCTCAACCTAACCATCTTAAAGGATACTTACATTCCCATATGTACATTGAAAGTGTTACTGGTTTACTATAATCATTATTGCTGTTCTTACTGGCCCTGAAGTGACAACATGACTACACTGTGAGAAATACGGGACAAAAACCACAGTCCTAGTTCTGTGCAAAAATGATTTTAAGTTCAGTAAAAGCTAATTTGAGCATTCAAGTCTGAGTAAGCCAAATCAAGCCAAATCTTGGTCCTTGCAGTGGTGTGGGTGTTTATTGCTGATTTTGTGTCCCTGCAGCAGACCTACAAGCAAGAAAACACTAATTTTGGAAGATTTTGTTCTCAGGCCCGCTGCATGTTTCATGTACAGTTCATTGCAATCTCATCAGCGCACCTGCAAACCTTGCAATTGCACCAATTATGTAATTGCAACAGACAACCTAATGTGCGTGCCTGAAAAAATTTAAATATCACGGTTTAAGGACACGCTACCCATGCAGCTCAACACACAACACAGGCTGTTCAATGGTGACGTGCAGCCATGTGCGCATCTTATCCTGCATTCATCAAATTCAAGTGTTGCCTTCGCATGTGCTTGATTATGCAAGGATAACAGCAGACAAATTATGTACACATTAATTGTGACAATTGCAAACGTAACAGGAATTGTCTTCCTCACAGGGTAGGTTCACCCTACCCTAAACTTATCCAAACCTAATTCTAATCATTACCCAAAAAACAAATCTGAACCCTAAAACAGCCCTTTGAAGCAGTAAGGACGGACCAGAATGTCCTAATTCTCCTAACGTCCTCACTTTTAAGATCTAACAAAGTTGTACAACAGTGCACACACACACACAAACACACACACAAACACACACACACAAGTATAACTCAATCCTGTAACACAATCCTGACCCCTCGACACGTAGGCCACCCTGTAACACTAGCTAAACCTATTTCAGCTCAGCACAAAACACACACAAAAACGCACACGTACGAAAATACACACAACATCTCTGCTAGTTGGCTTGCAGCATATGCAGGGCTGGTGCTGTGAAGTGAACAGGCTCCTTTCCTATACAGCCACCGGCCATATGGTGGCCAGGGGCTGGCCTTGGTAATTGATGTTATCTGTCGGTCTGTCCATAAAGAGGGGCCCTGGGGCCCCGAGATGGCCGACCTAAAACATACAGAGATCCAGCATGGGGTGTGGGTTAGTGAGGAGGGGGAGATGCTAGTGTTTCAGCCCTCCTCTCCTATTCTTCCATTCATCTATACAAAGAGTTAACTCCCCCAACTCCCACACTGCACACTACAATTGTACTCAGGCTTGCTGATAAAGGCCCCTGTCTGTGGGCTAGGGTGAGGGGCTTTAAAGCCCCCTGGCCTGGGTCTAGTCTGGCTGCCTGGTTCTGCCCTACACACCCTCCCCTGTCGCTTTGCTGCTGCTAAGTTAACCCCCCAAATGGGCTCTTTGATTGGGTCACATCCAGCCAGATGGCACACACTGGATGGGGATCACTGGGTACAGCCAGATTGAGACTGGGAGAAAAATACGACACTGGCAAGACTTAATGAGAGCCAGGGTACTATACTAGTAGTACTAGTAGGCCATAGTTATACTATACTATCTCAGCAGGGTAATGCTAAATGGCTATCAAGCTCATGTATTCATATTAATGGTTGTCAGCATGATGTATTTGGTATTTCTGATCATTTACATGATGTTGAGACCAGAGATATTAAAACGTACTATACATTTTTTCATGTAACTACTCATTAGCAACAAAACAAATTTAAACAAATAAACAGAAGAGTTTCCGACATGATCTACAATTCAGTTAATACAAAAGGGAGAAAACATGGGCAGCTTATACATTTAGCCACTATTGTCTAACTATGTGGAATCTATTTTGAACAATAGGTCTACTTCATGTTAGGCAACAGGAAAAAAAAGTCACACACACATATTTAAAAATACAATCACATGCACATTCTTTTTCTTAGTGTCTGATGACCATTACACATTTGTGTGTCAGTTTTCAACGGCTATGTTCACTAGACACCTCGTCCCCATCACCAGGGGTGAAGTAGAGGTACACAGGATGGGATGAGTGTGAAAGCGTAGGAGAGAGAGGAGAGAAGCTGGGCTTGTTCCCACAGGCCTGACTCACGGCCACTCTATCACAACAAAGACCTCTGCACCAAGACATGGCACCCTGCCGGGTGGAGCACAAACACACATGAACACAAATATATACACATAACACGTGTACATACACAATCTAACAATACACAATACATCCAGATCTAGATATCTGTTGTTTGCAGGTTGTTAATGACTTCACAACATTAAGAAACAGCTAAAAAGCAAAAACAAATAAACAATGTTGCCCAAACAAACTTGTTTTTGGCCATCAAATGCCACGTTTTCAATGTTGTACTTATATTAATATTTTTACAGTAAATGTGTCCATAAAGTGAGATCATTTATTTACATTTCTTATTACTGTCCAATACATTTTAAAATCCTATTAACTTCTTAATTGTAGATTGATTTTAATGTTATTTTTATTGTTTATTTGTTATGTATCTGCTGTTACCCCGCCAACCATATCCACACACATATGTATGGAAACATTTTATTTTATTTCAAACATTTTATTTTAAGACCGCAAGAACATCATGCTGTTTTGTGCACTTGGACATGAACATTTTAGTATCTTGTTGAGGAACTTGAACTTCAAAGGCATTGAGGGTTGGTCACCCATGGAAAAGACAGGCACATATGACGCAATGTCTCAGGCCATCTAGGAAAACAAACATCAATGGATGATACATGAGAGAATGAACTTAAATCTAGAATGTGGTAAGCTGAAAGCCAGATGACACTCGCTTTCATGTCTAAGCAGTTTGATTCTGTTTCAACACCATTGCACTGGCAAGAACATTACTTTATCATTTCCACTAAATTCCTCTCTGCCGAGTCTGAGATGTTTTGAGTTTCAAAGTATTAACAGTCTGAGGAAAATGTGGAGATTTGGGGTTGCTACTGGGCTCTGTAGTCAAATAAAGAGTCCATAAAAAAGGGCATATTTTACCATCATTACTGTATTATGGATGTGACATCAATCTTGTATATTTACCATACTAACAAAAGCATTAATATTTTAACTACAACAAATATTAGCAAATAAAAACATCTACCTATTGACAGTAAAGTTGTTTCAACAGTGTACAGTATTTACTCCACCTATGCTACTATAAATTAAATGACAGTTTGGGCTTGTTCACCTACTTTTGAAAGAACGTTAAAACCATAAACAATATTTAAGTGTGACAAAATGTGTTTGAGTTTATGAGAAAGTATTTGTGCTGTTTGCGAATGTGCAAGCACACAGAATAAAACTCCAGTCACAGTGACACTGCACTCTGGTGACTCAGGTCACGGTGTAACTGCACAATGGTAACTCAGTTTCAGTTGCCCTGAGGTGCCAATATTACCAGTCACACCTGTACCTGATGATTCCCGGCAAAGTATCATACCACCTGCTACAAGCTGTTGAGCCAAGTTAGCGTTGATTGCAGCACTAACAGCAGCAGCCTGAACTGCTACCTCTTTTTGATGCAATTTAATATCACAGAACAAAGTACATGTTTAAAATGTGCCATCTATTTGAACTATTTTTTTTACATTACACATGCTAAGTGAAGATGTGTGGATAGATAAAAGATGAATAACAAATATATAACTTTTTTTTTCAAATATGGATATCTATATACATGAAGGCACAAACGAGACACTTTTGTGTTTTTCAGTAGTCCTGAATATCTAGTTTCACTAGTACATTTGTCCCTTTTTCCAGTATTCCATCAGCCCTTAACTTTAAAATGTTTCCTCAACTCTACATTATTAATTTCTCAGTTTTCAGAGTTTAAAAAAATGAGCACTCCATTAGATGATGCATTTTACATCACAGGCTATGAAGTTAAAGGGGTAAGCTGTTAAGACACAATGTGTAGATACTGTACACCTGAACATTACATGTCATCCTGACACCAAAATTATCGGGATGACAGCAGGATTCAGGTCAAAAATCCGTAAAATTGCCCTTTAGACAGTAATTGTATCTATGACAAGGAGAAAATCCACAGCCACTAGCCAGCAGCATGGCTTTATGAAAGTCTGGGTCGACTTTCCTTCTAATTCTAATGTTGTGTTAATCTGATATGGTACGTGTGGCAGCCAACGCACAAAGCACAGACAAACAGTCTTCTGTGTTCTTCGATTCCATATGGCATCGCACCGACTCTCTTTCTTTCTCTGTTTCCTTCTTCTGTCATTCTTCCTTGTATTTTGTTCTGCCTGTAAGAGCTCCTGCCCCCTCCCATGTCTTTCTCTGTACGTTGCAGGTCTGTCCCTGGCCATGGCAAACAAAGATGACTATAGTGAATGGCTTCTTGGCTGAATAGCTGCTCTTATCTGGAGTATGCAGACCACAGGATGGCAGCAGCACATGTGTTGATGACAGCCTCACACTGGACAGACTTTGGCGCCATACAATACCTCCCACCGTACACCTGTCTCCTGCTTTGAGGGCTACAGGGTCTGGACTAATCCACAACAAAACCATGATGCTCTTTTAGCATGCTTGTGTTTCAATCTGTGGCTTTGTGAGTCAGTTGTGGGAGAGCAGAAGATGTGGGTGCCACAAGGTAAGCTCATCACATCTGCCATGGTAAGATTTAGGACCACTGACCTTGGAGGTGTCAGGAAGAAAATCAGCCACCTACCCACACCCCCTGCCTGAGCCACTGCTTTTGTTGAGCCACTGTTTGCCCTGAACTGCCCAGGGTCAGACCTGTTTGCTCTGGGGGATGGAGAGAGCGATAAAAGGATGGAGGGATGGAGAGCAATGGAGAGGCGAGGAGGCTCTTCATTTGTAAAAGGTCTCCATTCAGGCCTGCAGGCTTTGACAAATGGAGGCAATAAAGGGGCGAGGCTTGGTAGGGGCTCAATTAACCACTAGTGGGGCAGGAGAAGAGGGGGACACGGACCAGGACCCTCGCCTCTATAGAGATGGAACAAGTGAACTGCAGGGAGGGGGAGGTCTGGCAATTTGTTCAGCTGTCTGTCTGTCTGTTGGGACAGACCTGGCCAGTCTGTCTCACTGTCTTTCCATCTTTCTTCTGGATATAATGACTTGGCTTTTTCACTTAAGGGGCAACTTGAACTTGTCTTACAATGCCCTCGCAGTCACAGATGAACAGAAAGTCAAATACCTTTAGGAATAAAAAAAATATGAATATGAAGTGGAACAGCTTTGGGCTACTAAATATTTTTTCTCAAACACCCTCATATTATGCCTGTGTCTAATGATGTAATGTGATTCTGCAAGGGCAAGGAACAACTTAGCACATCTCCATCAAAGCCAAAAAGAAATCCTCTTGACAAAATGTCCAGGCCAAAACATCTCTCATTCAATCCCAATACTACTTCAGCCAAGCGTACATCAATATGGAGCTTGTGCTTGTACAAACACACCCTAACTTATGCAGAGCCAAAAAGCCAACAGTGCTTATTTAGGGGACAAGTTCACAATCCCTGTAGCGCTGCTATCCATTCCCAGTGACAGTCATTTGTGTACCTTACACTCTCAGCACCAGCTAGCTACCTCCATTCAAATTCAAATTGAAACCCAGTGGAGGACAATGGTTGGGGATTCGCTGAGAGCAATTAGTAGTGGACTCCTCTAGTGTCTAGCCCAAAGACTTTTAGCCCTGTGGTTCCATCATGCAGTGGCATTGACCCCTTTCAGATGCACGAAAGGAGGAAGAGAAAAAGGGTGCCAAAAAAAGAGGGCTGCCTAGCGACGCAGAAACGAGAGGAGGGGAGTGGATTGGCAGAGTTAGAACTGTGTGTTGGTTTTCCTCTCCCGACATTACACTAAGAGACCAGATCTGGAGTGTGATGGAGAGGTGCATGGCTGTTGTGTCAACAGGGAATGCAATGAAGACAATATCATTGTCAAGCCAAGACATATCAAGCCACACTTACAGTCCACGGCAGGGCAAATAACTGAGAAAAACAAATCTTTTAACTAAAGAAAATGAAAACCAGTATTTCTTTTAACACTGTTACTAGGGCCTTGCATTTTTCACAGCCATGCATGGATTCATAAAGTCAAGGTAAGTAAGAGCCAAGAAATATGTATCACGCTAATTCCAATTCCTATTTTTTAGCTAGCATAACTCTCAAAAGATCTCTCTCTCTCTCTCTCTCTCAGAAACTTTGCAAATCCATGGGAAGTAAACTGACATCCATTTTCAGAGACCAGGCAGGTTGGATTTCCTTCACGACTGAACAATATAGCTAAAAAGCGGGTAATCACCTCTGTTGTGACTGTAGAGGCGAATGTTGTTATGAGAGTGATGGCATAACAGTACCATGTAGCACATTCGAAAAGACCGGTTATGTCGATGTCTACGTTTTCTCATGGCCTATTTGGCAGTTCGACAAGTGTAAGTGGTGCAGGTGCAGATTTCACGTTACGTCACGTTACCAACAGTGAGCTGGACTCTCGTACCGTGGGACTCTCTATTACTACCTCTATTAGGCAGTGGAAGCCTGGACAGGCAGTCGGCAGTCACATTCAGTTTACAAGGGAGGTAAGCAACATCATATGTAAAGCAAAGTAGTCGTGCAGACCACCTTGCAATTCCCAGTCCAGCACAGCCAGTACCCTTGAATATGAGCAGGGTAGTAAGTGCTTGATGATCTGTGTGTAACACAAAGTGATGTCCCCATAGAAAGGTTCTCCATCTTTCTACTCCCCACACACATGCCAGTGCTTCACATTCAACAGTGGAATATTTCCTTTCAGCAGGAGAAAGAAGAGGGACGCAAACGCCACAAGTCTCTCTGTGTTGTCTGAATGAAGTTGGCTGAGTACGTCGAGTACTAGGGCAGGGCTCTCAACAATCAGTCTCTTAATGTCAGTAAAACTATGCTCAGCCTCAGCAGTCCAGCTGAACTGCCGTTCTGTAAATCCCCTCAGTGTTTCACATAGAGGTTCAACAACAGTACAAAAATCAGGAATAAATGTACTGTTCCATGATGCAAGACCCAAGAAGGATTGCAGGGAGAATGTGTCATGTGGGGCAGGTGCATTGCCCACAGCTTGGATCTGACCTTGATCTGGGTAAAGCCCCTCTTTGGATATGGTGTAGCCTAGGAACTGCAAAGAAGTCTGGTTGAACTTGAACCTTTTCATGTTCAGCTTAAGTCTTGCCTCATTTAAAGCATGCAGCACCCTCCGTAGGTTGGCAAAAATTTTGCTGTTGAGTGGTTCTGTAGCAAATCCCATCATTCAAGTATACCTGTACTCATGGTATGCCTGCCAGTATGGTCGACATCTTCTGGAAGGCTGATGGAGCTGAAGCAAGGCAAAATGGGACCCAGCAAAAACGGAAAAGCCCATGTGTGATAAATGCAGTTATAACACGGCTGTCTGGATGCAGTAACATTTAATGGTAAGCAGAAGCCAGGTTGATGTTAGAGACAATTGTGGCGTCTCTCAGTTCAGAGAATAGCTTGTCCATGTGTGGCAACGGTGACAGTCATTGACAATGGCTTTGTTAGGTTCCCTGAGGTAAACACACATGCACAGTTTTCCTCCGTCTTTTCACTGCTTCACAACTATCGGAGAGACCCATGGAGATGCATCAATGCGTTCTATAACGCCCTTTTACTGTAGGTCTTTGAGCTCATCACTCTCAGCCTGCCTCACCAAGAAGGGAAGTTTTGGTTATATTGGCACATTCTCTGGTTTGAGTTGGATTTAGTGCACAAATCCCTTTGCACAGCCAATCTCCTGTACCTGGATCTCGGGTGCAATCTGTGGTATTGTGCTTGATTGCTTAATGCAGTAGGTGCCCTCGGTGCAGTAGGCTCATCAGAGCTGTCAGCTGTAAGAACTTTTGTGCCCTCAATACACATGAGCAATGCCACAACTATATCTAACCCTAACAGAGCAGTGACTGACTTTACCACTAAGAATGAGCCTGTAGTAGAATGCCCATTATGAGTAACTGTGGCATGCATACACCCATTGACAGGTATTTTCTCTTTTGAATATGTGAACAGGTTCACTGCAGGCTCAGAAAGTTTACATGTAGGAAAGAGAGTCTGGTAAGTGCTCTCTGGAATGTAAGAAGCTGACAAACCGGTGTCTACTATTAGCTCAACGTCATGACAGTGGCCATTTGCATTCACTTGCAGAGTATCAGTCATGTAAAGCACAGTCAGTTTGTTTATCACTATTTCACACTTTTCCACATGAATTGCACATCACGTTAGCAGCAGGGCATGAAGGTTTATTTGCTAGGTGGTTTGTGGATCCACAATGGTAGCAAGAGCGGAGGGTAGTTGTAGGCACCATTGATGAAGCAGGTGTCTTTTGTTTGTTTTGGCGGGCCTTCCTTTGCTGTTTATGTATGGCCCTCAGTGACGCAGTAGCAGCGGTAGTAGCAGTTGTGGTAGTGACTAGGTGGGAGAGCAGGGAAAGGAAATGCAGCTGAACGAATACGTGAATATGTCAATAAAATATATGCAAATTCTGTGTGATTCCACGTGTATAAGAGAATTCTGTTTTCATGTGTAGATTCCACGATTCCGGCCGTGTTTTCCACATCATGGAAATCCTAGGGCCCTACGTGTATTTGTAGCGCATCCATTTTGTGTGTGATCGATATGGTGTTGGTGAGTAGGAGGCTTGGCAGTGTCGATTTGGCCGGAATTCTCCTATAATAGCCATTCTCGTTGCCAAAATGTGGTGTTTTGTAAAAGTATTTTAAGTTAAAGCCAAGAGACATGTATCACGCTAATTCCAACTTTATTCTTCTTCTTTTCACATACCATCCACCTGTTTATCCTCACTGTGCACTCTGGCTCCCCCAGTGTTCACTAATAGCTATCAACAGGACACAACAAAATGGGGTCCACAAACCAATGCAAAATTTTCATTTTACATTTTGTTTCAGAAATGAAAAGCAGATTCTCTAAATTCTAAAAATGCTGACAGATTAAAGAAAAGGTACAACCGGCAGAATAAAGGTTGTTTCATGTGGCAAACTGTTTTTGATGGTACTCAGCCCCACCACAGCTATCCACTTCCTGTGTAAGAGAAGTCTGCAAAGTGCTGTAACCTGCCTATCTCCACAGCTGGCTGACATGCATACTGTACACACACATGTATATATAGATATATATAGATGTAGAAACATATAAACACACAACAGATTATGGGCACATGCTCACCCATGATGGAACAGCAAGATGTGCCCACAAACAGAAAACCCACACACAACCACATCCAACGCACAGCTGTCTGTTATGGTATATAGTAAGGTGAAAAGGAACAAGCACCAATGAAGGATGAGAAAGCAGATAATGAAATAAAGCCAGAAAGTGAAAATCAGAAAAACAATGACTGACTGCAAACAGCCACCTGTTGATTCAGTGGCTGCTGGGTACTGTTCACTTCATCTCTCGCTGGTTCACCTTCAGCTGACAGGAGCTGATCAAAGGAGTGCAACAGCTCACTGAACATCAAACAATACACCAATAACTAATTTACATGGTTACAAATGAAGGCTAATTAGTTTCCATGTTAAATGACAAGAACACCACCACTGACACAACAATCATCCATGTGTCTTCTTCTCAAATGCGTATGTGTGTGTGTGTGTGTGTCTGTGTGTGTGTGTGTGTCTGTGCGTGAGTGTGCATGCATGTATGTGTAGGGGTGTGTGTGTGTGTGTGTGTGTCTGTGTGTGTCTGTGTGTGGTTGGTAGTAAGAGGGCTGCAACAACATGGGATGGCCAAAAAAGGGCTGAACAGCTTGCAAAGTACTGTGCCATAGGGCTGCACAATTAATCGAATTTTAATCACGATCACGATTCTGAGTTCCCACGATCAAATTTGCGTGATCGAGCGATATTTTAAATGGGTCATTTCATAGAACGCTCAGGGTTTTTGCAAAGCCAATCTACTGTTCCGTAAACCGCTGTGTGATCGTATGCCAGTCAGAGTTGTTCTCTGCACCGCGCAGCTTAGTTTTTTTTTTTTTACTGATTTTGTGTAAAGCACTTTGGATTGCCCTGTTGCTGAAATGTGTTATACACATAAAGATGCCTTGCCTTGCCTAGATGTAGACAGTCACAGAGGACAGAGTAACGTGAGGAAAATTCAACAGATGCCAGCCGGTTATACGTTGGTCTCAAGGTTTACTAGTTTACTAGTAAACGCAACATTTTGTCCCATCTGTTTTGTTTTTCAGACAACAGCAGTGGCCAGTGCTAGTTAGTG
>NC_045740.1:2382565-2383158 GCF_008692095.1 Etheostoma spectabile
CACAGGGCTCTAGGGCACAAGTAATATTTTTCCTCTAGGTCGCACCGGTGCACCTAATTTCCTCGTATTCGTTGCCTCTCCACAAACGAAGCAATGTTGTTTATATGCATATGGTTTAATTTTGCGTTACATGACCTATTTCTTCTGTAAAGTCGTGCCTGTGTTGGATCTCTCCTCTACTCTTCCTCTTACTCTACGTGCAGCCCCGCCACATAGCGACGCCTATCCACTTCTGACATTTGTCTACAGTTTTAATTGTTATTAACACAGCTGTATATTGGTAAGCATGAGAGTATTTGTACTAGTTGCTATACTGCGGCCACCATGGCAAAAAACACAGAGGAAGTTATTGAATGCAATTAACTTCAGTTTGTTGAGTAACAGCGTGTGAGACAGAGCCTGCTGGACCTGGGTGAGAGATGTAACCCATGGCCAGAACAACCTACTTCATAAAAATGCAGCGCAGTGACGCCGTGGCGCCCGCAATAACAGAGTTACCAGCGGAAACACTGGTACAAATGCAGGTTTGCCTCTCATGCCTAACAATGTATAGCTGTGTTAATAACAATTAAAACTGTAGACAAATGTCAGAA
>NC_045740.1:2383168-2383332 GCF_008692095.1 Etheostoma spectabile
GCGCTGTGTGGCGGGGCTGCACGGAGAGTAAGAGGAGAGAGTAGAGGAGAGATCCAACACGGCTATACAGAAGAAATGGGTCATGTAACGCAAAATTAAACCATATTGATATAAACAACATTGACACTAACTAGCACTGGTCACTGCTGTTGTCTGAAAAACAA
>NC_045740.1:2383342-2383537 GCF_008692095.1 Etheostoma spectabile
ACAGACGGGACAAAATGTTGCGTTTACTAGTAAACTGGTAAACCTTGAGATAGTAGTCGTCATACCTTGGGTATGACCAACTGCTATTTTTTGAATTTTCCTCACGTTACTCTGTCCTCTGTGACTGTCTATATCTAGAAACTAAGCTGCGTGGTGCAGGGAACAACTCGGACTGGCACATGATCAGACAGTGGT
>NC_045740.1:2383547-2393552 GCF_008692095.1 Etheostoma spectabile
GTAGATTGGCTTTGCAAAAAAAAACGGAGCGTTCTATGAAATGACGCATTTAAAAAAATCGCTCAATTGCGCAAATTTGATCGTGGGAAGTCAGAATCATGATCATTATTAAAATTTGACTAATACAACATACAACTTTGACATTAGAAGAATGTAGCATTATATGGATGTGAAAGCAGTTATAAATAGCCTATGTGACAAAATATGTTAAAATCAACAAATAATTGTGATAATTAATCGTGATCACAATATTGTTCAAAATAATCATGATTATCTTTTTGGCCACAATCGTGCAGCCCTACTGTGCCATATCCGCTATTATTGGTAGCCGCCACATATGGCGGAGACGTGGCTACTTACACCCTTAGGAACTGAGTATTGTGCTTAAGACCTGCTACATGCCACTGGTCCATGAGTTTGCGTATGTATTGTACTACATTTGGACATAAATAAATGGTTAAAATGTGTGTGTGTGATGGTGAAGCTGACATAAGCTCCTACTGGGCACCCAAATGATGTGACTGTAAATGTTTTCCACCCTCTCTGACTGACAGCAGGTCCGCCCTGCTCTCAAACGGATGTGGAATGTTTGTACAGTATGAGCAGCGGTGCTGACCCGAGAGCCGAGCACTGGTGTTTAATCTGTTCCGAAACCAATGGAAATTAAGTGTTTTCCTCGTGGAGTTCTGTGTGTGTGTGTGTGTGTGTGTGTGTGTGTGTGTGTGTGTGTGTGTGTGTGTGTGTGTGTGTGTGTGTGTGTGAGTGCGGGCGGGCGGGCGTGCATGAGAGCTGGGTGGGGCTGGGATCTTGCCTATGGAAGAATAGCGCTTTCTAATGTTTGGTTCAGGTTGAGATCTGGGTAATTCATACTAACAAAAAATGTTGTGGTTCAACTGATGACAGACAAAATGACGACAGTGATGAGGATGATGATGAATGTGTTGGCTATGAACATGGTGGTGACGTATGCATGTGCATTGCTAGATGAGAAACAACAAACTAACATAGTTCTTAGTTAGACAGTACTTGATTTAAAGTTACAATCTCAAATCTTTGGCAGCACCTATGGCGATAAACGTTAATTGCAGGTGTGTTTTGGGTCCCACTTTTACGTACTTACTTTGAATTCTCATCATCTGCAGTCATCGCTCTTTTCTTTGTTTGTTTGGTCATAGTAGCAGTTTACTGGCAACGCTACTAGAGGCTAGAAAATAACAATACGCCGCTTCACACACAAGTGACTTAAAGAGCAAGTGTGCTGCGTTAGCTCCGCCTACCCTCACTGGCAGGCCAAACACTGCTTGGTGATGCATCATTAACTGTGCGCGGCTTGTGATTTTTCCCAAGAATGTCACCACAGACACCCAATTCATTACACTGCAAATGCAAAGGCTTTCATGAGTGGCCCATAGACCCAATCACCATTGTGCTACCTTATTCGGCGATAGATCGTGACTTAAATGTACAATATGTATTTTTCTGCCGCTTGTGATCTCTCAATCAAAGTCATGGATGTAAACACTTTTGATGTTGAGAAATTGCATGGGATCATGGGGGTTGTAGTCATTCATTGTTAACCACCACCTATAACAGTTTTATTCATGTTACGTTTAGTAACGTGTATTCACGTCATTCTAATGAAATCGCTGCAGTTTCCCCACATAATTTCTTCTAATTCTAAATTCTACTTGTAGTGTTAGCTTACTGGTTAGCAGTGCAAGCAAGGTAAATTAGCCAGCAGCTAAAACCACAATATTTCAATATATTCTAAATGTCAGTGTCCCATTTTGGATGTTTTGGATGTCACAGGGGGAAAGGGATGCTTCGTGGGTGGGGGTGGTGGGGCGGCATCTCCGGGAAGGGACCGGAGACATCGTGATGAACCATTTTGACTAGACTCAGGCGCCTGGGGTTAATTATAGTCTGGTCCACAACGAATCATTAAACTTTCTGTTGCTGCCGTTAGCGTCATTAGCACCCAGCGCTTGGGTATGGGCTGAGTTTGGGTTGCTGTAGTGGCTGGCTGTTGTTATTGCTACTACATGCAATAATACCACAGTTAGCTGGCTGGGGCCTAGCTGTAGTTGTGTCCCTGGGGCTGTTGTCTGCTCTCATCAGGACTGAAGTCTCTTAGCACCTGGGAGTGAGGCAGAAGGACCAGGGTGCACTAGCTGGCTAACTTAGCAATAGAATGGTCGACTACCCATACAGCTAACGTTTCATTGCAAGTTTAATTGTGAGTAAGCCCAGTGCTGTTAATCCTGGTCAAAACAACTATACAAAAAATATAATGACCGTGTTGAATGATGCCGTAACCTAATCATTCAACACCAATCATTAGAATGAGCCATTTGTCAACGTAGCACATTGTAGTAAGTTGGATCGATCAATATAGAAATATATCAATAAATTAGGTCTCCACTGTATTACTGTGTTGCAAAGTGGCATGTAATAAACAAAGAAATTATGTGTGGCAGAAAGAAGTACTAAAAGCAGTAAAATAACAAACTAATTCTGATAAAATGAAACCAATGCCTTTATATTTGTAAAAATAAAGCACCCGTACATACCCAGTGTATCACTTGTGCATATTTGCAGATGTTTGTCTACTCAGATGTCATGTCACCCTACACGTCAGTAACATCCAGTTCAACCTGCTCTCCAGCTGCAGATATGGTGCAAACCCTGTCATTCCTAACTTCTTGATCCTCTCCCTCACCTCTTCTCTCTTCAGAAAACAATAATCATTGTTGTCAGGGGGCCCATAACGCTGCACATCACCATGTAGCTGTTGGTGTGTACTTACATTTTCTATCTGCCCATTATAAGCCTTCAGCAGAGGAGGGTGGGTTGACATGTTTAAGATATCTCATCTGTGAATGTGCATTTAGGTCTATGTGTGTTCCATGTGTGTGCCATTATTGTTTTACAAGCTCCTCCTGAGTGATGAGCCTAAAAGAAGCACCCCTGGGTATGTGTTTCTGTCTCCAACGTTTCAACGAGGCCTCTTCAGCTGCATCTCTACCCTTCTGTGAGGTCAAACGCAGGTCGTGCCGATAAAGGCTGAACTCCTGACACCCGTCCCTAAGAATGAGACGGCTCATTGTGTAGCAACAGATAGGAGACACAATGAGCCCTAGTCTCAGTCCTGTTTTCGCCCGATGCGCTGCTTCTTTTCTTGGCTGTGGTGGCTTGTAGGGATTCTCCTTTATGGTTGGATAGTGACCTTATAATCACCCAGGGGTGTCCGCCTTTATTGTAATTTTGTCCAAATTTCATATCAATGCAAATGAGGTTGAAGAGGAGTTCATCCTAGAACGCTTTGGGAGATTATAGATTTGTATACAGGGTAGAGAAAAGAAGGCTGATCCAGTCTCTTCTGAATGCATCCTTTCAATGTGGATCTCCACTTGCTCTCTCTTTACACTATTTTTCCAAAATTATTCCAAGAATATTTGAGTTTTGGAAGAGTCAGATTTTGGCAGTGGCTATGAGAAAAATTGGATGTCATCCAAAGACAATATTTTTGATGAAAAAAAGAGGACAAAAGACAAAACATTTATGCTTATTACATTTATGTTTGATTCTCTGTGCTTTTGTCCCCAAGTGAAGTCCACTTACATGGGTATCAAGTAGGGGAGTAAAGATTCACTGATACAAATCGATATCCGGTTGTATTATCACAAATAATTAACATCAATACACAAACCCCTGGATAGATCTAAATGGACCAAGATTCGGCCGATGGCCCGGTTCTAATACTACAAATTGGTTGACTGGAGCTCTGCTGTCAAATCCAACGAAGCTGCTGTGGTGTGCGCAATGCTGTTGAAAGAGATGGCTGTGTGTTTATGTGTGACGGAGAAAAAAGCGTCACCATTTGTGTGATTAGGGACTTGGTCATTCATGGTTGGGGTGGCACGGATCAGCGCCTTTAGGCTTAGGTTTGCAGAAAGAAACGTGGCAACTGTGAGGTTTCGTTTTTGGAAACCTCACAGGAGTCGTTTTTGGGCAAAAGTGACTGGGAGGCATTCATTGTGGACATTGTAAATTGTACTAGTTGTGGTCTGTGAGGCATCCACCTGTGTGTGTTCATAAACATGTGAGTAGGCTGGTAGATATATATATAAAGATATGCATTTGGGTGTGTTAGGTTTGTATGTATGTTTACATGTTCTAAGATGTTCAGTTACATTAGCATGAAAGTCTGCTAGCCGCATGCTAACACTCACAACAATATTATTATTCTCATGTGTGAACTCACGTAATACTATATATGCTTATTACTGGAGTGCTAACCTGGACCTGAGTTTGCATTACTGTCTCTAAGATTACAGCAGCACACAGGCTGTTTCATTTATTATGGAGCTGATATGGTTATAAGTGGCTAGCTAATAAAGTTGAAGTTATACTATTAGCATGTCCTTGCTTTGCTATTCCCTGGACCCTTTTACAAAACATATATAAACTTAGCACAAAAAGTAAGGACATTTGTGTTTGGTAGATTATTTCTCTGTGGTAACAATGCTCTTATACTGTTGGAAAGCCTGTTTAGTTACCTTACAAATGGTGCCACATTTGTAAGGAACCTGCATGTGTGGGATGAGCAGCAGGGCTGAGTATGTGGGTTGCGCTCATGAATAATTAGCCAAATTGTCTTTGTCAATGTCAAACAGCTTTTCTTTACTGTTGACTCTTGTTTTAAGCTTCTGGTGCTGTCAATCAGGTGCCTGATTCTGCAACCAGTGGCCTTCCCATATCTCCACAGTCTGGGACCAAACTCTCTCCTGCAAGATGACAACGCAGTGTTTGACCAGGGTGGTGATCAGCAGGAGGAGGAAGTGCCAGGCTGTTCTGGCTGTGTATGGTTCTTCCACACGCTACTGAGGCTGCTGTTTGTGAAATGAATAAATTGTTAAATTGACAATATGTCTTGTTTCTCCAAACTTCATCCAACCCACCAAAACACCAAATAAGTCAATGGCAGAATAAGCTGTTTGGCATTGGCAGAAAAGATTTGGCAAATTTTTCATGGCCGCAACCCACATACTCAGCTCTGCTTCTCATCTCACAAATGCATGTTCCTTACAAATGGGGCAATATTTGAAAGGGATCTAAACAGGCTTTTCAACGGTAGAACATTCATTGCCAAAAAGCATTCTTACCACTGAGAAATAATCTACCAAACACAAATTTCATTAAATTACTAGGTTTATTTAATTGAAGGTATGCAATGCTTTTTTAATATAATTGGCCTATTTTTATAATGAATGGGAAATTAATGTTTTTACATTAAAATTATATTATCTGTATCTATCAAATTTTATGGTATCTCATCGAATCGCAGCGAATCATTTCAACATGAAATGAAATTGGACTGAATTGTTCCATTTTAAAATGAATTGTCCCTGAACCATATCGTAGCCCATCTATCTAGATACTTATTGGATAGTTATAAGGGAGAGATGCACGCCCCTAGTATAAAGTTATAGCTATTGTTTTACTTTTGATAAATGAACTAGAGTCTAAATAAATAAAGTCTTTACAAAACCCTAAAAACAGAGTTTTTACATTTTTCAGGTAAAGCTACAACCTGCTTTTTTGATGACTATTCAACATAATGTTTTATTTTTCTTTTTTGATTGCCCATGCTCAATATGTACAGTATGTATGTGATAATAACTAGCATTTCCTTATTAATGACAAAAGGTTTACACAACTGTATATACAAACTGTGTACATTGTGTACAATTACACCAGCTAAAACAAAATGATCAGTGCAGTATTCACATAAAGTTTGCAGTAATACAGCAAACACCTTTTAGGCAGCTATTTAAGGCCCAGATTTAATGATTGCAACTGCAGAATAATTATTTCATTCTTGATTCATTACAGTTAATCAAAGAATCCGGTAGCAATAGTAGCCAAGTTGAAGGACACTATGCATCCCTCTGTGTCAGACAAAGAAGCACAACAGCTTGGCAAAGACCTTCGATAAGAAAGCAGACTTCTTGTACAGACCTCCACTTTTAAAGAAAATTTGGAATATACAGACTGAGTTTGCTGGGTTGTCAAAAGGGGGGCCTCAAATTTGGAGTCTAAATTCTATTATGCAAATATGGCAACGCCAAAGGTCTAATCTGGCTATTGGTGGTGTTATAGTCGGATCAACAGTGTTACTGTCATGCACAAACACCCCTTTAAGTGAATTAAATATGATCAAATGTCCACTTTGGCTAATAGCATCCTATTATTAGCTTCATTAACTATATGAAGTGTGCATGTCTACATGTGTCACAGTTTAGCTCTAGCATCCTTAGCCACAAAAGCTCATGTAGAGCTGAGGAAGCAGCAGGTGTGAATGCCTCTGGGGCTTTCAGATGAGCTCACATACACATACACAAACACACACTTAGTATTTGGGGCTTTTTCCTCACCAAACCAGGTGGCCGTAAGAAAGAGAAAAAACTTTGTCAAATAAAAGCTCCCCCATGTCCCAACGCACACAACTCATCACTTTTGCCAGAGAGGAGGCCTGCCCTGTCCAGCTGTGGCTCTCGCCTTTACCATCTAATAACCATGACCTTCACGCTCTGCCTGACAGACCTTTATTACTGGGAAAGAGAGTCAGACTCAGAGAAAAAAGAGAGAGAGAGAGAAAAGCAATAAAAGGCCACAGATGGGTGTGGGACAACACAGCTGACGAACAGAGAAACAGAGAGCTTTTCACATACCGTCACTGCTGATTATGACTTCAATGACCTGAGATTGACTGACAGATGTCTGTACCTTCAGAGATGCAAAATATTAATACACGATTTTGCAGTAGTATATTGCAAAGTTAAGCATTTCTGATATCATCAGGCTCTGTCGGTCTGTGAATTTGTGTACCCAACGGGTTGTGTGAGACTCAGCTCACATCCTAAATCAACACACACTGGGCCTTCACTAACAGACTAAAAATAATATGTAGGTTACAATGCCCTGCCAAAGCCCAAACACAACAAAGTCTCAGGAAGCAGCCTTTTCAGGAAGTTGCCATAGTGACTGACCACATGTGCGAGTCACATAGGGGTGAGTGGTCAACCTAGAAGTAAGGCCGCGTTGTCTCCTTGACTATGATAGGCCTAAAAATACAACCTTAATTTAACTAGTCAGTGTTTTGCACTCACAGGTCATGCTAAGGGGATCTGATGAGCACAGCAGCACTTAAAAGGTCCCATGACATGAACATTTCACTTTATGAGGTTTTTTAACATTAACATGCGTTCCCCCAGCCTGCCTATATGGTCCCCCAGTGGATAGAAATGGTGATATGTGTAAACCTTTGATATCCTGCTCTGCCTTTGAGAAGATGAAAAGCTTAGATAGGCCAATCTGGAATATATCCCCTTATGAGGTCATAAGGGGCAAGGTTACCTCCCCTTACTTTGCCCGCCCAGATAATTTGGCCCACCCATGAAAGAGAGACATCATGGCTTTCAAATAGCAAAGTGCCCCCCCCCCTTCTTCCTCAAAAGCTACAGCCTCAGAAACGGCACATACTAAGGAAAGCTCATTGTGGGACTGGCTCTAGCGGCTGTAATTCTGCACCAAGGCTGAATTTTGGGAAAGAAACTTAAGATGTGATATAAGGGGACCACTAAGGTCTATATAAAAGCATCCAAAGAGCACCATGTCATGGGACCTTTAAAAGAATTGAGTCTGCACCAACAAGTGTGAAGAGCTGTGTCCATATTTCGGATTCAACCTTTTTCCTGAAATTAATCGGAGCAGTGCCAGAACACTTTGTAAAGATCTGAGGCAACCTTAGACTAAGGGGCAGAATTTTGGGGAAACTGAAGACGTCTAGAAAATTGCCATTTAATGGAACTGTGCAGCCATGAAAAACACAGGGTCTTATGTCAGCATTATATACTGTAGCTTCAACAAAGAGCTGGAGCAAGCTGATACAGAATATAAATGATACTGTTGGACAATGGAAAATTAGATGATTTCTCCAACCTTAAAGCTACTTGATCGGGGGCAACTAGCAAGTGACTCAGGATTCTAGCAAGCCAATGCATTTTCAAATGATTAAAAGAATCAGCACATAACATTTTGTATTAATCCCATGAACTGACAGATTGGGGTTAATATTATGCCTGTCATGCCTGCTTAGTGTCTGTCTAATGTCCTGTTGTAGAAGGCCACCCCAGGTGAAAGGAGGAGAGCCATAAATCTAGCTGATGTTCACTCAAGCAGAGGTTAACTAAGGATGATCCTTCCTCCAGAGGCGGGAAGGATCCAGAGGCTATGTCAACAGATAAATTGCCACTGTATAGCCATTCAACATCGGCATTTTTCATTACAGTCAAGCTGATTATTCAAAAATAAATGACTCCTACAGGGGTACTACTTGGTATTAACATTGATCTACCCTTCTGTCTATATTCCATCACAATCACAGTGGTTGCTAAATCCTTTCTTTTCTTTTTTCTTTTTAAACAAATGTACCTAACTCCAAAGCTGGCTAATGGCCACTTGCAGGTGGGAATTCTAAACTGGTTGGAAAAAACTAAAAGAAATGGTACATGTAAAAAACACTCTCAGCAACTACTGTGATGTCACAGTAGGCGGTCCACAGCTAATCCAAATAAAATGCTCAGTTGCTCACAGTACAGAACACACTGTACAAGAATGCTGGACAATACCCACATGTCAATGTCAATGTCAATTTTATTTCTGTAGCACATTTAAAAACAACAGTTGACCAACAGTTAACCAAAGTGCTGAACAGGAAAAATGTCAAATACATAAATAACAAGTGTAAAAATTACTACAACCAAAGTGAATCACAGGGAGACAAACAACAACACTTTAAAACATCAGAATCCAGGTAAACAAGGGTTAAAAGCTAAAGCAAAAAGATGTGACAATGTGTTGGTAAGACAATTGGTGTAAGTGTTAAAATACTGATATTGCATACAAAAAAATAAAAATGGTAAAGAAATAAGAGTTAAGTTTCTCTAACCAATTCCTCGGGCAGGAGTAAAACTTTACCTCCCTATTGCATGAAGTATACACATCTTAAAGGTGCTCTAAGCAATGCCACACATTTTTTAGTCACTTACAGGAAACATTTTCTCACTATCCATAAGCTGCCTGTCCCCTGAACACACTGTAAAAAAAATGTGGTCTCTGTAGACAGCCCAGGATCTACAAACGCCAACAAAAACAAATTGTGCCAACTTGCACTACGAAACATAAACAGTCTTCAAAGGTTCTAGCCTTGGGCCGGCGATTGCTATAGGCAACCTAGGCGACTGCCTAGGGCGTCAACTGTGTGGGGGCGCTGTGTTGCGCTGTGTCTACTTCCCATTAATAATAGAATTAGAATGATAAGCAAAATAAAACAAGTTTATAAAACATCCCAAGGTGCCACCTCAGCCACAGGTTTACTTGTCAGCCTGATTATTAGATTTGACCATAGAACCTTCTTGCGGTGAGGCAGAAGTGCTATCCACTGAGCCACCGTGCGTGGAGGTCTACTGTATCAGCAGAGCAATCACATAATGCACAGCAGGCAATGGTGCAGGTGGATTATTTTCTGAAATATTCTTACTTTATTTTTGTAATAGCCTATTTACTTACTAATTACTTTATTTTTCTCAAAATATCACAACTCCTACAAATCTCAGAGAAACCACATGAGACATATTTTTAATAAGGACAAAGTTTTGAACATGAGCGGAAATCTTGCTCGAACACATCTGAAATATTACAGTCCAGGGGTTTATTAATAAATTAAAATTAATTAATGTATCATTCAGGTGAATAATTGTCATATGCACATTTAAGAAGATTACTACCCCAACAAAAGACGCAAAAGAGGGAAGAGTAAATTTTGCTAGGCTACATGTGTGCTGACCCAAATATAATTAGAAAAGTTGCTCTACAGGAGAATAATTTAAACTCAACATACAGAACAGGCCAAACGTTTGGACACACCTTCTCATTCAATGC
>NC_045740.1:2393562-2393747 GCF_008692095.1 Etheostoma spectabile
TTTATTTTCATGACTATTTACATTATAGATTATCACTGGAGGCATCAAAACTATGAATAAACACATATGTAATTATTTACTTAACAAAAAAAGTGTGAAATAACTGAAAACATGTCCTATATTCCTCAGTTTCTAGTTCTTCTAGTTTCTTAAAAGTAGCCACCCTTTGCTCCGATTACTGCTTT
>NC_045740.1:2393757-2393850 GCF_008692095.1 Etheostoma spectabile
TTGGCATTCTCTTGATGAGCTTCAAGGGGTAGTTACCTGAAATGGTTTCCCAACAGTCTTGAAGGAGTTCCCAGAGATGCTTAGCACTTGTTG
>NC_045740.1:2393860-2394140 GCF_008692095.1 Etheostoma spectabile
GCCTTCACTCTGTGGTCCAGCTCACCCCTAACCATCTTGATTGGGTTCAGGTCCGGTGACTGTGGAAGCGCAGCACTCTATCACTTTCCTTCTTGGTCAAATAGCCCTTACACAGCCTGGAGGAGTGTTTGGGTTCATTGTCCTGTTGAAAAATAAATGATGGTCCAACTAAACGCAAACCGGATGGGATGACATGTTGGTACAGGATGCTGTGGTAGCCATACTGATTCAATAATGCCTTTGATTTTGAATAAATACCCAACAGTGTCACCAGCAAAGC
>NC_045740.1:2394150-2394413 GCF_008692095.1 Etheostoma spectabile
CCCCCACACCATCACACCTCTTCCTCCATGCTTCACAGTGGGAACCAGGGATGTAGAATCCATCCGGTCACCTTTTCTGCGTCACACAAAGACACGGTGGTTGGAACCAAACATCTCAAATTTGGACTCATCAGACCAAAGCACAGATTTCCACTGATCTAATGTTCATTCCTTGTGTTTCTTGGCCCAAACAAATCTTTTCTACTTGTTGCCTCTCAGCAGTGGTTTCCGTGCTGCTATTTGACCATGAAGGCCTAATTCGC
>NC_045740.1:2394423-2405804 GCF_008692095.1 Etheostoma spectabile
TCTTAAGATTTGTTCTAGAGATTGTGTCTGCTGCTAGAACTCTGTGTGGTATTCATCTGGTCTCTAATCTGAGCTGATGTGAACTTGCGATTTCTGAGGCTGGTGACTCAGATGAACTTATCCTCAGCAGCACAGGTGACTCTTGGTCTTCCTTTCCTGGGGAAATGTGAGCCAGTTTTGTTGTAGCGCTTGATGGTTTTTGCGACTGCACTTGGGGACACATTCAAAGTTTTCGCAATTTTCCGGACCGACTGACCTTCATTTCTTAAAGTAATGATGGCCACTCGTTTCTCTTTACTTAGCTGATTGGTTCTTGCCATAATATGAATTCTAACAGGTGTCCAATAGGGCTGTCGGCTGTGTATCAACCTGACTTCCGCACAGCACAAATGATGGTCCCAACTCCATTAATAAGGCAAGAAATTACACTAAATAACCCTGACAAGGCCCACCTGTGAAATGAAAACCGTTTCAGGTGACTACCTCATGAAGCTCATTGAGAGAACATCAAGGGTTTGCAGCGCTATCAAAAAAGCAAAGAGTGGCTACTTTGAAGAAACTAGAATATAAGACATGTTTTCAGTTAATTCACACTTTTTTGTTAAGTACATAATTCCAAATGTGTTCATTCATAGTTTTGATGCCTTCAGTGATAATCTACAATGTAAAAAGTCATGAAAATAAAGAAAACGCATTGAATAAGAAGGTGTGTCCAAATTTTTGGCATGTACTGTACATTGCTACTTTATTGCTGACAAAACGCTGTGGAGATCTGGCAACGCAAAACTCAATCTTGCCTAAGGCAACCAAAGGGCTAGAACCGGCCTTTTTCCAGCCAATAACCGACAAGAAGAATTTGGGGGTTGGGGGGTTAGTGCGCGGAAGCATGGAAGGCAAGGGGCGGGGACAGGATGAGAAGGAGGGAGGGGAGAGCTAGCCTGGTTTTGTTTGAAAATACTTTGAACGTCAACAATAAGTGCCGTCACCCAACATCGCTTAGAGCACCCTAAAGGCTAAGTCTCTGTGATGGCTCCATCTGTGCACAGACAGTACTGCTGCAACACAATATTATCAGGCAAATTCAGTATTCAGTCTTCGGTTAATGCAAAGATGGATAGTGTTCCCTTTATTCAATTATAGGATTAAGTCATTACTTTCATTATAGTCCTGTACCCTTTGTAAAATTCATCTGAATTTAACAATCTTTATTACGCAATAACATGGAAGATTGAAATAAATCCTATTAAAACAAACTTGGGACAGTAATGCATATAAAAGAAATATCTGTGCCGTCGTTCTCAGTTGCAGTTAGGCAATCGATGCATCCCCTTTCTAAAAGAGAGAAAAGTTTGCAGTGAGCTAAGTGTCAATCGCTTCGGCCTTGGAAACTGCTCTCCTCTCCAGGTGGAGAGTTGAGCCAAGGTTGAGCTCAACTGAAACCTAACAGGTTAGAACACATGGTCTCTTTTTAATGGTTTCATGCAGCTGCAGAGAAAACAGATTCCATTTGGCAATAGTCAAACTGAAAAATTCCCAATGGCACATTTACATAGACTTTGAGCAGAAAACTATGTATTTTTTCTCTGTAGGCTGCTTGACAGGAAATAGAGGAAATAGCAGGAGAAGTGAAGAAAAAATGAAACTCTATGCTCTGCAGCAGGACTTGGATTCTTATTAAGAATGGGGATATATTCACTAAAAACAACATATAAATGCATTAACAGTGAAGTTATACTGAATGTATAAAGTTGACCCACAGTGTCATCAGACAAAGACCGATCAACCTTCTGCAAGAACTTATTCTAAAGTTAAGCCTTCCCTAAGTACTTATTTCTGCAGGTACATAGTGCATACAGACAACTAGGTGAATACGTCAGCCAGCCAAACAGCCAGTCAGGGTGAAGGCTGGGGCTCCCCAGCGAGCAGTGCAGCTGTGCAACTGACAGATCGGTGCAGGGCAGTGTGCAGCCGCCTTCTCCAGACCCTGGCACATCAAAGCTCCCGGCCCCATAGCTAGCCCCCCTGTAGCTCCCCAGTCGGCCACTTCAAAAGACTGTTGGGCGCATCGCAGATTACCATCAAAGGGCTTGGACGCAACACTCACCCACGCAAGCAAGCCAGCCAAGGAGATATGATTAAAAGCACATTATTGGGGGAAGGAGGGGAGACAGAGGAGAATTTTAGCAGGAATGGAGTGGAGGGAAAAGAAGACAGGATAGAAAAGGTATCAATCTCTACATTTCTCACATATTCATACTCCCTCTTATTCTGCATCTCTTTTCCAATTTAATGCAGGTCTTGCCAGTTTTTAACATGATCAGAGCAAGAAGACGACAGGACATGACACCACTGCAGTGCTGCCCCGTTCTCATAATCTCTTTCTTTTTCAAATGCTTACTCTGATTCTTCCCTTCTCTCCCCTCCCTCTCTATCGTCTCTTACCCTTCGAGGTCATGTCTTAGGTCATTTAATATAAGCCACTGGCTACACAGCCAATTCGCACCTGAAATTGCCCGTCGGTAGCAGCAAGTGGCCGTGAATGGTGGCATTGTTGTCCCTGTGGGGGGCTCAGACAGCAGCACACCAGCCAGGGGCCACAATGGGAGCCTTAAGGCCTGGAATAATTTGACTAAATGCATAGGATTTGGAAGTGCGGATTATCGCCGTTCAGCCACGCAACCAACCAACCAACCAACCAACCATCCAACCAATCAACCCCCCACCAGTCTGACCAGTTAAAGCAACATTGTTTTGGGGCGAGACTGCGACCATGTCAGCTAAGCTATGCTGAGCTCATTGTGAACTATGGTACAGTGGCAACAATTAAACAGCAGCTGTAGCACACACGTCCACACACGCATACAACATCCACAATTAAATTTCAGACTGGATTTACTTTTTAAAGCCTTTTGTGTCATAACACAGGCATTTATGCAGCTTGGGCTATACACGTGACACTGCCAATACGTTTCTCTTTAGCCATCCAAGACGTGCATCTCAATTTCCATTCATTTCATGCCTTGCCCCATGTCCTCATGCAACTTGCATATTGTTGTCATTTAAAAGTGTCTGCTGGCAAGGCTGGTGCCGCTGGGCCTTTTTGCTACTCCCATTATCCTGCCTCATTAGAGTGGATGTCCAAAATGTCAGAAGAATGTTTTATGGACTGTTGAGGAATCACTCTCCAGCACAAGTCACCCAGTGTTCTGCCATGCAAGAGAGGGAGGGAGAGGAGAAGATAAGGGGTTTAGATTCTTAAAGGGTAAGGTGGAGGGAACGAAGGGGGCAGCTTGCCTTTAGAAGAGCTTAGGGCCTAGTGTGGCGAATTAAATAGAATGCCCAGACAGAATTAGTTCCAAGGCAGACTGGGTCCCATTCTATGAAACTCAACAATTAGACGGATTAAACGTAATAACTCAGCTTGCACTGCTGCAGCATTATGGTTACCCCGGCACCCAGTGGGTTGCTGTGTGTGTGTGTGTGTGTGTGTGTGTGTGTGTGTGTGTGTGTGTGTGTGTGTGTGTGTGTGTGTGTGTGTGTGTGTGTGTGTGTGTGTGTGTGTGTGTGTGTGTGTGTGTGTGTGTGTGTGTGTGTGTGTGTGCGCAATAGAGGGATTTATGCTCCTATATGAAAAGTGACAACTTGGCGAGAGAATGTAATAAACTTTGAGAAAGACAAGTAAACACAGTCCCAAACATTTTGTAAAATTGATTTTTCTTTTTACAAAGACAGCCAGTTGACAAGCTGTTGTTGTGATTTGACGGGGTTAACTGCCCCTGCTTGTTGATATTACATTCAAAAAAAGCAATCAACAAGGCTGAGTTTCAGAGAAGTAGGACAGTGTGAAGGGTACCAACATTTCCAAAATAGCGATGATGACGACGATGATGATGATGATGACGATGATGATGATGATGACGATGATGATGATGGGGGTGAGACATTTTAAGAAAATGCAGACATCCAAGACATTTCTCAGCATTCAAACAACCGTTTCAGTGTAAGAAAATTTTTTCAAGTCCACCGGTCTAAACATTACATATGGTGCAGCTGAAGTTGCTGTCTGAGTGGCAGGTTGACTGATTAATTTACTGACTGGCTGGTTTGCTGAATGACTGGGTTTTGGACTGACTGGCTAACTGCAGCCTCCTGCTCCCCCGACATCCACCTGCGTGTAAAAGACCCTTTGTCAATGAGGCCTAATTTGATCTGACGCACCCTGCACATGTGGAACAGCTCAGCAGCTCCGCGCACTCGTCATTACACCATGTGTGTGCTTATGTGTCAGGAGGAAAAGACACGATGCTGAGAGGGAGTTCGAGAGAAAAATGTTTGCTGCGAAAGAAGAAGGGTGTGCAAAGTTTTGGTTCACATCACACAACCTCATTACCACTTCTTCATTCTCTCGCAGATCTAACACTCTCATTTCATCAAAGGGAAATTCCTGTGAACTACATATCTCTTATTACTGTTTTTCATCTGAAAAACAAAAATAAGTATGGTAGGGTAAAGTTTAAGCTTT
Source organism: Etheostoma spectabile (assembly GCF_008692095.1). Lineage (NCBI taxonomy): Eukaryota > Metazoa > Chordata > Actinopteri > Perciformes > Percidae > Etheostoma > Etheostoma spectabile. Next base: position 2,398,946 of record NC_045740.1, read on the forward strand.
ACTGTAAGTACAGTTTAACTGTGATGGAGGTTTACGACAGACAAGTTGGGCCTTCATTTCCTCTTCAAAAAATATATGTTTGTCTGATCATCTGATGGCTTATGTTTCTTGTCTTGCTTTTTTTTAGCAATGTTGCCTTGGAAGAGTATGATGTTATTTTACTGCGAGGAATAATGGCCAAAGCAACTAAGGAATTTACCCTGAGGTCAATATGGCCTCTCTATATATTCAACAATGGTGTGCATGTGCAGCAACTGCATTTCTGGAGAGAATGTAAAAATATGAGTAAACTAAATTATTACTTTTTTTTCTAAACCATACACCCTAGATAAGCAGAGTGATGTGGTATCAAAACTTGAACACACCGAAAGCACCACTGTCTTTCACAGCCTCATAAGAAACAAGTCCTCCTTTTCATATACATTGCAAACTATACCTCAACATCAACAACCCGATGAACTCTTTGCACTCGCTGTGCCCAGTCAGTGTCTGCGGACCCTCCCTAATTTTAGGTGAAATAGAGCAGAGCCAGCAAAAACACAGCAACAGGGACAAGGCCTGTAGTGTAACAGACCTAGTCCAGATCTGTATGAAACCTGATCGACAGACAGACTGGGCTCGAGGAGACTACAAGGGATCAGGACTGCTGTCAGTTTTGACACTGTCAGGCACACAGACAGGTAATTCTATCTGAACTGTAGCAATAAGATATGGATGGATTTTAGTAACGCTAACACAACACATAAGAACCACGGGGAGGAGACAGATTCAGTTGCATGAATGCAATGTGAATGCTATCTGATTACAAATGACAGCTAAAGATTTTATAGATGTTTCACAGAACTACATGTCATTTCAAGAGTAAAAAAAAAACAGCTTAACTTGTGAGTACAAATACCTTTCACTCGTGATATTCAAAGTGGTTTAAGTGTTGCTTAGAAGAGAAACTGAATTTTACATAATCTAAAATTAGCTGTTTTACCTCTCTTTAAGTGCCTCTCTCCCTCTGTCTCTCAATCACCCCTCTCTACCTCTCACCCTCCCACAGGTCAGCCCAGCTCTGGCCCCCTCCTGTGTATTTAAAGTAATTGCTCATGGCAGTCAAGGTGTCTGCATAAGGGCCTGTCATAAGCAATCCACTGGCATGAGTAGGGGCCTTGTGCATGAACCTAATCCAGTCAGTGGAGCCAAATGGACGGACGGAGGGTGTTAAGAAGTTGTTTAACAGCAACATAAAAAAGGAGGTTGTGTTGGCTTTTTATCCTCTCAAAGTAACATGAAAATGAAGCCAAGTCATTTTCCTTATGCTGACCATGATTATTTCTGTATGGCCTTATATACCTTTCAGGTTTTGCATAGGTCCCTGTTACAATGTAAGGTGTATTACATGCCACATAATTAAAAAAAAAATAAAAAATATATAAGATAAGATTTTTTTCATTTTTTGCTTTGTTTTGTCATGAGACACTCTCATGACAAATTTACTGTGAATTCAGAAGATACTGTGTTTAAACATATTGCATCTTCTCACTATTATATATTATAAGTCTTCCCCTTGTTCCCTTTCGCACTTGTGTCTAATCAGTAGACTGTCAGACGAAATGTTTTTTTTTTGCACAAGTGAACAGGTCTCAGTATTTGCTTTCACACTGTGAGGGCTGTTTGCTAAAGGCCTTCGACACACACAGAAATTCCTCACTTACTTTACCCCACCACCACACCAAGTCCTGCAGTATGTTCAGTGACACAGACAGACAGAAAGACAGACAGACAGACAGACAGACAGACAGGAACTGAGGGGCCAAGACCAAACGTCGACCTCTCTGGGGCATGGCGACTCTGGTCAGACACAGCAATAAGAAGTGGAGCCTCGGCCCCTCCAGCCAGACTTGAGAGGAGACGACTTAAGATCCTAAGTGTTTGGGAAACAGGCCCATCAATGTCAAAGCCTTTTATTGCTTTGGCTTCCTATTGCTTTTCCCTGCTTGGGGGTTAGTATGAATCTACTCCCAGCAAAGGCAGTGGTACGGGTTCATCTTTCATGAGTCACAACCTTGGCAATTAAGTAAGCACACATGAGGAACGACCCAAGATTAAAAGAAAAAAGGTCATGGGTTGTTTTAAGTGGGTTAAGAATGAGGCCTTGTTGTTTTATGCAAACATAGTCTCACTGAAATGTTTTCAATTTCTTTCTATTTGAAAATGTATATATATTTCACAATGTTAATGCTGACACTTAAACATATAAACCAAAGAAAAAGACTACTTAATTACTGATTACTTAAAAACATAGCTTTTGAGAACAACCAAAAAAGTGGCTGAAAATTAAAATACAATTTCCAAAATGAAAAAGAACTGTATTAATTTATATTAAGGACAGAAAAAATGTAAACCTAAAAGCGGCCATTCCCATGGTGTACGTGCATTATTATTTACGAAGTTGTTTTTAACACAAATGTAAACGCTTTCCAGATTCCATGGAACAAATTGATGATCATTACTGATTGTTTCATAAATAATTTAGTTGGAAACACAAATTTAATAACCACATTATTGCTCTTATGTTTCAATACAAAACACTGTGTTACGTAACAAATGAGGACTTAATCTAGATTTCATAGCACACAAATGACCAAATGGCTCAAAAATGATGGAAACTCAGAGTTTACAAAGTCATCTTAACTAATAAAATTTAGGCAAATAACGTTTGCTTCCTTATCCAAACATAGTTTTATAGACCTACGAAGGAACACAGCACAAACACAGGGGAATGGAGGACAATGGGAATTGTTGGTTTTAACCCAAAACTAATAGTTTAGTTAGCCATGACACAACTGCCCAGACTGTTTCAGTGTTTCTATTCAAAATGTCTTTTTTTTTTTACAGTAAGTTGTCCATAGGGTCCACATAAATGTTTTTATCTAGCTATGAATCTGTCTTTCATTCTATATAAGAACACACATATTTTCCACCAGTTACACACTGCCTCTGTTGGTGTGCCTCAGCAGTGTTCCGGATGAAGCACCCAGGATGGAGCAAGTGGACGGGTGCTGCCCGCTTTGGCACTTGCCAAACAGCTTGTTTTAATGCTCCTGACAACACTGAGATGAACCCCTGCTTACACCAACACACGCCCTCGTCTTCCTCTCTAAGACTGAAACACGAGGTGGATCCGTTCCACCCTCCCTCTTGGTAGATTTCCCTCCCTCATCCACCCTTATCCAGAGGTTTTTTTTTCCACGAATGACAAACTTAAGAAGAAAGTCTTGGGATGTCTAACTCTTTACTCTAGAATGAAACTGTGAAAAACTAGTTAGTTTTATCAAACAGTACTGAGAGCTGACTGCTGCAAATTCATGCTAGTACACTGCCCTGGAACTATCAAATAACATTTCTCCAGTTGAAGTTTTCTTGCATGATGTGTTACTTTTTTAAAAACATGTCTTAAAAATGCTTTCTATAGACTGACAGATTGATCAGATTGCATCCAGTCCCAAAGCCATGACTGAGAATAAGCAGGTCAAAGCAGAGGTGAGCAGAGAGCACATATGTACAAAATGTTAAATTGCATACATGAAGTACTGTACATAGTTTAAAATGTGAAACTTGATATTGTTTAGTGTGAATTATTTGTATTCATAAATTATTATGTTCCCCATGGTTTCCCAACACTTATATAAAGCTGACTGCTTATTTTTATTCTGTTTCTATGGACTTTGCTCTCTTCTCAGGAAACTGTTACTGAGTCTAATAATATTGTTTCTTTTGTAGAAAGGGAGGGCAGCTTTTGAAACAGTTATCTGATTGGAGGCTATGAGCAGGGTAAGCCGGTGTATGCGTGCATGGGTGCGTGCGTGGGTGCGTGCAACAGTGTAGGGGGTGCTGCCTGCTTGTCGTCGAGTCCGTCCTAAACCCACAGAGCCAAACTGCCGCAGGAAGACTTTGTGCTCCTGTGTACTACAATATCCTGTTTGGACTCAAGCTGCTCTCCCCACTCCTACACACACGCACAGAGAGAGAGGCAGCAGCGGCACACGCGCACGCGCACGCCACACACACACACACACCCCCACACACACACACACACAACACACACACACACACACACAACACACCACACACACACACACACACAACACACAACACCACACCCACACACACACACACCCACCACACACACCACACACACACACACACACACACACACACACACACACACACACACACACACACACACACACACACACTCTGCTCTTACATCACACTCAAGCCCTGGCACAAAAACATCCAGCTTGTTGTGTTGCTTTTCTGCATACCTCATGTGATACTAGTTCTATAGGCTTTTAATGTGATACACTGTTTGGGGGTGTAAGGAGAGTGTACGGGTTGGATGTGGTTGCTGCAGTGGACAGTGGGCTGACGTTGTTGCTCAGCAGTAACAATATGGCCCCTCTAGCAATCACAAGTCAAACAAAGCGTAAAAGCATTTGGATTTCTGGAAGGGGAGTACAGTACTTGGTTTGAATGTGAGAAGCTGTGTGTGTATATTTGTGTGTGTGCACATGTGCAATAGGGGCTTACATACATGCACACACTCTATGTAATAAGTCAATAAGGGAGCAGAGGATCTCGGTGCTGCATCCATTCACCTATAGATATCTATTCATGTAGCCAGTGCATGTGTCATTCTGCATACAATTAATGCAAGAGAGGAGAGGGCTGAGTGAATAGTCCTGTGTGCAGAGAGGAGCTCTGCTTCCCGTAAGCAGCTGATAAAGATTACAAAAAAAGGCAGATACATCACTTCCCAACAGAGCGCAGTGCATTTCCTGACAACTGCTAGGACTTGTACTGAGGCCAAGGCAAATGTAAAAAAGATAGACAGAGGAGAAGGGCGAGAGAGAGAGAGAGAGAGAGAGAGAGAGAGAGAGAGAGAGAGAGTGGGTGATTTGACCTGCGGTGAGGAAAAATGTTGAAATACTGTAGTGACACACCAAATGGGGCTTGAAAATTCAGAAAAACACACAGTGCACACATGCAAACACACAAAGCTTTTGATTTGTCCTTTTCTCCAAACAAGATAGCTATATTTCCAGATAAAAGTGCCTGCTCACAATCTTTATCTGAGGCCAAACTGTTATCAACTGTTTTGGAACACTACAACTATTGTTCAAAGCTCAACCAAAGCAGAAAAGTCTGACACAATAAACCTGAATGCTGTTGGACCGCAAAAAGAAAAACTTAGCTCTGACACAGGAGGGAAAGTGTGGTTAAGTCAAGTATTTTAATTCATCTCTCCTTTTCTCTCTCTGTCTTGCTCCAGAAGGGAAAAGTGCCATTGATACATAATAATGAATTGCAAGCAAAGGATATTGACCGGTGTAGCGGCAGTGATCGTGGTGGTGGTGTTGATGGTCTTGGTAATGGGCACACCCGACTGCAGACACCAAACTCATGAAAACACCCTGACAAGGACATTTCCACTTAAGCTCAGTACTACACTTCCCATTTCCTTCTCACTCTCTGTGGAAACCAAGCAATATTTAAATCTACATATATTTATATGTATATATATATATGTATAAATAAAAGAGGTCGGTGATTGTAGCCTGCCTGTCAGTAAGTAGAAGTGAAGAGTGGAGGAGCGATGTTGCTACAGCACGGCCTGCTGGTCAGAGAGGAAACTTATTTTCTCTTCAAACTCAGCTCCCCTCCTCCACAATGTGTAGTACTGCTGACGTTTGGCTTTTTTGCGCTGCTGTGTTATTTTAGTTGAACATAACCTCTTTATCACTAACAAAACGAGAATAAACAAAAGAATCCGCATTTGACAATAGTAAACTACATTTATGATCATGTCAGTCTACTTAGCTCTATTATACTTTTTAAGGAATTCACAAACCCACCCTTTTGTGAATTGGGGTGCTTTAGAGTGTTGCTTAAAGACTTAAACCTCTTGACCTCCCTGCACTTTTGTTTCAAGTGTTTTAAAATTCTCTTTATTATTTTATTATTGATTAAGTTACTTGTCTCACTTTCAGGTAAAAAGGACCACTTTTGATTTTTTTAGAAATAAAACTTTAAACTATTGTAAAACTGATGTGATTACCCGGGCCGAACTATTTATTTAAAAAAAAAAAAAAAAAAAAAAAAAAAAAAAAAACTGATTATTTTTCCTGGGAATACAGTGGTTTACACACCCATGCTAAAGTTGATTAACAAGAGGAATAAAAAAAACATCTTTTGGAAATTGATCTTAATGCCTTAATTAAAACAATTTAGGAAAATCCAACCTTTTAAGGACACCAATTGTCTTTGTGAATGAAATAATGTATTGTAAATAAATACATGTTCTTCTTTAAAATAAAATAAGTATACACACCCCTATGTTAAATTCCCATAGAGGCACATTTTTCTTTGTATAGGCCTGTTATTTCATGGATCCAGGACACTATGCATTGTGATAAAGTTCCCGTGGCCTTTGGAATTAAATTAGCCCCACATCATCCCGTACCCTTCACCATACATAGAGATTGGCATGGGGAACTTTCCACTTTGATCCACAGACACACCTCCCAATTTTCTGACAAGCTTTGAAAGAAAAGGATAAAACAAGGCCATAAAATTACAGTAGTAGGCTAGGAAAGACTTTACAGCACACATACACTTGCAGTATAGAGCGGCCGGCCTTTCAGCACTAGAAGAGACTTATTTAGAGGGCTATTTGTCCCTGCCATGGACCCTGGGGGGTCTTTCATTATGACCTGGGCTCTATATTGCTGCTATTCATGGCAGTGGAACAAATACACTAGTAGAGTAGAATAAAAAAAACTCTGTCTGTGTGTGTGTGTGTGTGTGT
>NC_045740.1:2405814-2407293 GCF_008692095.1 Etheostoma spectabile
GTGTGTGTGTGTGTGTGTGTGGGAGTTTGGGAAGTGGAGGTGTCAGACATATGACCGAGGATTACCTGTCCACCTTCTATGATTTAAAGTATTTCTTTCGCTCCACTGCTTTAAAACATCTGGCTCCAGAGGCATTTAAGGTCTTGATCGGTAACCTGAGGTTTGCGTCTTTATCTCAAACTACAGTGAATATTTGATAAAAAGGCAACAAGGAAAGTACTCTTTTTGCTTTAATCCTCGCAATTGCTTATGTTTTTCTTCGAACTTCCAAGATGTCACATGTAAGCCACATCTATGACAAATCCAACCACAGCAACACTGTGGCTGTGTTTCTCTAAGAAGCAAAGAGCGCTGCAAATTCCAGTGTACTTTCTGTGGTGAAGCTGCAAAAGTGTGGCGGTGAGGGGTGTCGCCCATAAAACTCGTGCAAAGCTTGGTGATGGTGTTGTGATTGAGGCAGCTCTTAACAGACTGACTCTCGCTCCCTGTTGTCTTTCACATTGGTCAGAGCGATAAAGAAAAGTTCTGAGAATGAGACTTCAATTGAAAACATAGAAACTCTCAGAGAAGTCACATTCAGGTACACACTGTTACCAGGTACTACCAGGAAGTTTAAGTTACTCAAACAGACCGGCATCTCAGAAATGTAATGCTGATTTGTATGCATAATTCGTGGTCATGTAGCTTCTATTCATGTCAGAGTTCAACAAGTACAACTTTTCTCAGTACTTCCAAAACTGTATACAACATTAATTCCTAGTAATATAGTTCATCATATAACATGACCTGAACTCAGAAATGCAGCAGAAAATTTACGGATGTGTTAACTATTATTACTATATAAAATAATCACTAAGTAACTAAGTAGCAACCATGCTTTTCACAGGTCTGATGGCACTAACTGACTTATAATTAATTATTTGGTCTACTGCAGGCTAGACAAAATATAAAAAACCTTTGTAAATTAAATTTAAAACATGTTAATAACTTCCAAGGCCTTTTAATTGGAGGGAACTGAATTCAATACTGTTTAAGACTTATCACCCTGAAAATGTATAACGTATATAAAGAGTGTTGACATTCATCTATAGCAAGCTTAACATAAACCTGCAGTAAAGTTATTGACACTGTAGAGCTTTCCTTAAACAATAGTTTACATTTCACATCCAAAATTGGGTGTTAGAAACAAACTTTAATGCAATTTTAGCAGACAAAAATTCCTTCTGTCAATGTTATATAAATAACCCACCTCTCTCTATTTAAATATAGGAATGGGGGCACCAGGATAGCTCCGTTGGTATAGCGAGCACCCATATATAGAGGTTTACTCCTCGATGCCGCGGGCCCGGGGTCGACTCCGACCTGCAGCCCTTTGCTGCATGTCATTCCCCCTCTCTATCCCCTTTCATTTCTTCAACTGTCCTATCAGTAAAAGCCTAAAATCTATAATCTTTAATTATATATATATATATATATATA
>NC_045740.1:2407303-2417264 GCF_008692095.1 Etheostoma spectabile
TATATATATATATATATATATAAATAGAACAAGGAAAGGGATATTTTAAAACAATCACACCTCCAAAGAAAACACATCGGAACCCTCCAACATCATAATGTGATCTGAGGGCGTATCCTTGAGCCGATGCCAGGCAGCCCATTTTAGCCAACTCAACCTCTACTGACCCAGTTCAAACACACAGAGTGGTGTTCATTAACAGGTGGGGCGGCCACACTTTCAAACATGGGGACACATGGACACACAAATACAAGCACCATATTATAAGTTCCCCTGTGGGCAAAGCATGGTCCAGAGAGTTGTAGCTCCCATTTAGAAAACCTCCTCTCCAGCAGGTAAACGCCCTGGCCAGTAGTCTATCCCTGCTTCTGCGTGTAAGAGGGAAGAAACCACAGGGCCCCACAGACGAGCTCCATCAACAGGCCCTCTATTCATCTCCAGAGCCGGAACACTAGTCTCTCTGACGAAGCTCTGGCACCTGGCTGCGGATGGACGCAACATCAAGAAGGCTGGGTGGCGGCATTACTGCTCGCTACACCTGAATAAACCCCCCAGCCCACATCAAATGGCATGGCTGGCCTATTTGAAAACCTGAGAGCACAAGAGCTGAGAGAGTTGAGCAAAAAAAGGTGGCCAACTGAGTTTTTGAAGGCTATTGGATTGGCTGTACAAACAGGCCACTCAGGTGCTGCTGCAGAATACTATTTTCATTAACAGGAGTGAAGAAGGAACTGAGCCCGGCACAGGAGAAGGAAGAGAGCGTGGAGAGAAACACATACACACAAAAGACGATAGAGTGTATTTATACAGGTGCCTCTAATATTAGAACAGGGAGGGGGACACACCTCTAAGAGACAGGGCAAGTCTGGGAATCCTCCGGCCTTACTTTGATTTCTCTACAGTCAGAGTAGAAGACGGCAGGATCATAGTGTGCGTTCCCTTTACCTTAGAACTTGGAAGCCGAAGCTGGGAATGACGTCACACCCGAGTTGAATGAGTTTACAATTGCATTACTATTATGATGGCAGATTTGCACTGTAATATTTTATATGTAACCTTTTGCCTGTTTGTACGCACTGTGCATAAGCCTAGGAACATTTTACTAATTTGCTCCCTTCCAGCTGCCTCAAGATAACAATACATAACAATACGCCTAATATTCACCTGAACACACCTCCCTGTATGACCAGCACGCCCATGGGCGCAGGTGCATCTGCTATTTAAACAACGTAGGCGCTGGACGGATAATTGACAACTGCATCGTTCTTGAACTAGCAAAGACACTTGCGTCGGGCTTTGCGTTGCGCCGAGTGCAAAATAGGGCCCAGTGTGTGACAACACACATATATAAATGAAAGCACTATTATACAACAACCCATGCTACTGCACCTGTGTGCTGAACTCTACATAAGTAAAGTCAAGTAAAAAAAATTAGATCACAAAATCCTTCTCACCAATAACCAAGTATTGAATGATCTGGTTCTTTGCACAGTTGTTACAGCAGTAATAGGCCCCAAAAGTATTCTCAACTGAACCAATTGACAATTTATTTGATGTGATGTCATAATGGCTCTTTTCACAAAGTAAAAACTGAATTTATAATGTTCAACATTTACTTGTTCTTTTGTAATGTATTTCTTTCATAAAACACACCAAATTACACACCAAGTGTTTTCTGAGCTAAATTTAAGAGTTAATTATAACTAAGGACTACCATGATTAAGAATCGTAATTACATGGGTCACTATTCCAGACATGAAAAGAGTGTTAGCTTCCTCTTTAGTTATTAATGAGAAGGAAAAATGATATATGATTATCAAACAGAGCAACTGACTACAGTACAATCATAGTAAAATCACGCGGTTTGTTTGGACAAACAACAACACGTCTGTCTACAGCATCATAAGCGAAAAACTAATACTGAAGTATGGGTTATGATCCCAAGTCTTGTTTGCCTATCTCCGGCTTGCGGCAGCTGTGGCCTAGTTCATGTATTGGTACACATGCTGATTTTGGGGATTGAATCCCTGATCCACTACACCACACCAGGATAATTACCAAATCAGTAGGCATGACAGATTTAAGTGGAGCTAATAAAACTAAAATGGCACTAATATCATCTACAGACCAGTCAATAATCTGGATGCAGCAGGTCCTGTAGAGATCATGTTGGGAGTATCTTTATAGTTGGTCTGGACGATTTGTTTCTGCAGTACTTGCTAGCTGTAAGAGGCCATAAAGCAGTCACTGATGATTCCATTGCCATAAAACCCTTCCAGAACCACCAACACCACTGAGGGGGGAGTAAACACTCTTACCCATTATAACAGCAGCATGAGGGCCTTCATTAATGCAGGATGGCCAGTGTCAAGCATGACTCAACATACTCTTTAATTAGGCACTACATGAAAATACATTTTATTGCCCTGAGTGTCAGGTAACATACAAGATGGCTTGCTGTTTCTCTTTTTGGTGGCGGTAGGAGAATTTGCTCCAGTGGCTCCAATATTCTTTCTCTGTGGAAGAACACTAACATTTTACACAGAGCATAATCTTTTCTCTGTCGTATACAGCGTGTGATTTAGGTTGGTGCGCTCTTTTCCAATGAGAGACTTGTTTTACAGGTTAGATTACATTTTACTGTTACTTTTTTCATAAGTGCCTAAGTATCACATGTCTCTCATATACGGAATCTATATAACACTCAAAAATATTTATTGTTTAGATGACTTTTATTGCAGTCGGCAATGCAGTAACACTGGCTATTCTCCCAATTTGTGCATGTGCAAGTTTTATCACACCAGAAAAGTCCCTTGTGACATGGAATAATGTAGAAATGGGTAAAAATGCATGGTAAACCTCATCTGCACAGAAGCACTGGACAACATGGCTTCCCTTGCTTAATTGTAAAAGAAGAAGTAGTCTCTGGCTGCTTGTTGGTCACTGTTTGGCCTTCCAGTATAACTCTACATGTAGACATCGTTCTGTTTTCAGCGAGGGAACTCAAAGGGGTGCTATAAGTCAAAGCTGTTTACCAGGTATGTTGTTCTTGAATTTCAAATGGAAGTTGATGACAGATGAAGTTTTTACTTGTAGTCTGTGATGCAAGAGTAATTCTAAAGAAGATAATCATATTCAGACAACTGTAGTTACCACATATATTGCTACAGTATAATGTCCTTGTGGCATTGAGCAATACACTGAAGCTAAATAGCGATAACACTCGTTTGATTTTTGTGCCTTCAGGGAGTTGAATCAGAGGATGATTCTCTTATTGATGATTCTCTTATTGTCGGAATCCTTGGATCCATCTATAGTAGAAACAATATAAACAATAGGTCAACCAGAGACACGCACCGTTAGCCCACATATAAAAGGTTTCGACTAGAGGCTTGTACACACTGCAGAAATCAAACCTCAACATACTGCCTGTAAGAACAAGCTAAATCATATTTTAAAAATTTGCAGCTTAACAGTAGGAGTTATGCTGGTTGTATATTAGGAAAAGTGAGAGCAATTAAACTATTTCTAATGCATCCAAGTAAGTAAAGGTAGAGTGGAGGTCAGCAACCGTATAAAAGCCCAGAGTGTGTAATGAGATTAACTACTGAATCCCTCCATGCACAGCTCTGTTGTCCAGAGAATATGAATCAGTGTGTGACTGCTTTACTGCGCCAAGACTATTTTCTTTATGCTCTAGAAATTGGCAGAAAGTCAAGAAACTGTGGCACAATTTGTTCTTTTCTTTCTTAGTATCTTTCTCTATCTTTTCATAAAGCAGTAGCACCCGGGCTTTTCTTGATGCAGGGCAGGAGGCCAAGGAGCTTACCCTACCCGTTTGTCTGTGTGCATATGTGTGTGCATTTGTGTCTTGTGCATGTCGCCAAAGTGAGGCCCTTGCCTAGTCTAGTTTGTTATTCTAATACTTGGCAGCAAAATCAACAATATTAGAAATTACTGGATATTTTCACATTAGATTCACTGTTGAATCTTGCATAAAGCCCCATAAAATAACTTCTTCATCAGCACATGTTTTGGAGAACAAAGTTGGGGTAGAGGCTATATTTAAGGTTTAAAAAGACTCCTGTGACGGAAACCATGAATGCACTTTAGATTTGTCCTCTTGGCTAAACACCATGTTTAAAACACCCCTCAATGCCATCAATATCAGAGTACAGTGTACAAGACAGGCATACAGAGGCCACACAGACAAAAAGTCAATTTGTTCTGCACAAAAGACGCCAGTACTCAGCAGAGAGAGGCCCCTACTTGAAGAGGACAGGCCATGATGCATGTGTCTCTGCCTGCAATCCCTCCCGTAGCGCTGCAGTGGGTTTTCATTGTTTATCTCCGGCTAGCTTGTAAGAGGGGAACTAATTAAGAGCTGCCTGCAGGTGGCCCATGCAGGCTTTTACAGGTCTGAGAGGACACGAGAAGGAGGAGGAGGAGGGTACAGAACCTGGCCACACCCAGCAGGGGGAAGGGCCGAGTGCCTGCGGTCACAAGATGACAGACATTACTGTGGTGTTGCTGCTAGACAGATAAAGAACCAGGAGAGGTTGTTTTTTTGTATTTTAAGTACGTATGGTATGGAAAGGCAGAGGATGCAGTTATGCAGAGAACAGAGAAAAAAGGGTGTTACAGCAGTGAGCAGGAAGAGAGATATAGGACACAATCACTGTAATCAACTAAACTAGGCCTTCCTCTGTTTGGGGCCTATTAAGTGTACTTGGAAACATTTACTCATTTTCCAAGAGCGTAAATGTCAATCGGTTTTTGGGTGGATTCATGATCAGCAGGCCCTCTGGGGTTTGCTATGATTTCATTCAACATTTAACTAATAAATCTCATCAATTGTACAACAGTAAAATGTACAGCTGTACATTTAAACACTAAATCGTAAAGAAAAAAAACAGGACTAAGTAAACAAATAGGAAAGGAAGTGTTTACAGTAAAAAGGGAAATATGATGTTGCAGTTGTCGAACGAGTGTTTGTTTTTTGTGTGTTTGTTGTTGTTTTTTTAGGTTTTTACAAATCACCATAAGCTGGTTTTAAACAAACAAAACAAAACAATAATAAAGATATATCTTCACAGAGGGGAAAATGTATGCTTGTATGTGTTTATGTGGGTGTGTGTCTGTTTTGGGTTCAGAGGAGCGAAAGGCACAATTGCGTGCGGACGCTGCCCTGCACCACTTCCTCTTCAGAAGCCCGGAGACGTCACAGCCAGCTGTATTGATGCCTCTCAAACATGTGAACAAACATACACACACACACACACATTTTGGGGGTAGTCTGCTTCCGCAAAGCCAAACAAACAGTGGAACATTCCAGCTTGTGCTGTCACACAAAGTGATAGAGGTAGCAGAAATGTAGAATAAAGGCTATTTGTACAGGCACCTAGGATAACTGAGGAAAGTACCAGCTCATGTCAAATTTACATTAAAGCTGGAAGGTGTGGAGAAACTTGATTTCCTGGATATATAAAACAACAGAAAGCTGATCCTGATACCTCATGCAGTATGGGTGGATCTGGTAGCTGTCTGTAGAAATCTAGATAAGGATGCCAAATGACAGTGCTGTCCTCAGTGGCGTGACACAGGGGCCAAAACAAACCAGTTATGGAAATGTGCCGAGCATAGCCCAAATCTGAGCTTTGCTGTTACAGCTGAGGTATGGGCATAGCAGCCCTGCAATTGAGACACATAGACAATCTGTTTCTGCAGCTGGATGACTTACTCTGACACACTCAGTCATTAACACCCAGAGGTCTCACATGCACACGCAAATGGTCAGACACACCCACAAAAAAGAAAGTAATTTTTTCAACATTGTCATTTATGTCTAGATGATTCCTACATCTACTCAGGGACTTCAATAATTATCAAACAACTGGCCGAAAATCTAGAAACGTGCTTGTGTTGTAATTAACTCTGTAAGATCCAAATATAACATGAAATAATATAGTACACTGCATGGTTGACCGTAACAGAGGTTTTATTAATGATAATGAGGAACGCTATTATTAGGCTATGGGCTGTTTCACGTCATAATTTACTAGTATGCTTAAGTATTTACATTTTATACAATTTAAATTTTGTATGTTAATGTTTGTAATAAACTGAAGGAATACATACATTGTAATGTAATGTACAAGTACATTAATGGGCTGAACAAAATGTCTTACTTCTTAAACTAAATAAACTATTTGAAAACCTATTGGATCAGCTGGAACATGCATTGTCACAAAGTTGAAAACAGGGTTGTTGTTTTTTATAAAAAGTTATTAGAAATACGTTATCACAGGACAGCAACTATTTGGTGATTTAATAGAATATGATGCATGTGGCTGTAGATTAAACTACCTGACAGTATATAAAGGAGTTTAAAGCAACACAACCTTAAACATCTACGGCAGTGACATGCAACATACAATGCAGCAGAATATAATAGTTATACACTTACAGGGACCATAGAACTGCACAATGACTACCTTTACTTGTGATGCTGTAAGTATATTTTATTAATAATACTTACATGCTTTTGCTTAAGTACGGTATTGAATACAGCACATCTTTTACTTGTAGTGGAGTATTTTCCCAGTTTGAAAGTTAGACAAAGAATGGTTCACATTAGAAAAGATCCTTTTTCATTTTTATCCTCTATGTAGATGCACTCCCCCAACAAAATCACCGCAGTAGTCGAGAATGATTTATTATTTCCAAACAGAGCTATTAATGTCATCTCTTAAAAATTACTTTTTCTTTTTTCATATCGCAATATATATCGTAGGGGGAAAAAATATTGCAATGTAAGATTTTTCCAATATCGTGCAGGCCTAATCTAAATACTTCTTATACCACTCTTACATAACTGTCTCAGATAGCTTTCTTAATACAAGGATGGCCACTATACTTTTAGATATTAATACAGTATAAACATTATGTGTGAGGACTAATGTTTCCTACAATAGGAAGTGTCAAACATTACCAGACTTACTGTGTCCTTCAACAATTAAAAGTAAACAATAGGCTCCAATTAAAAAAACAAAAAACAGCCCGGAAAATAAAATGTGAAACTGTTACCACATTTTCCAGGAGTGGCACTATCAAATTCTAAATGATTAATAAGAGTTTCGGTTGTGGCTCATCATGGTTTTTTCAATTGTATTTCAAGGATAACATTTTCCATGGTCTACCCCCTGACCCGCAGATAAGATCAGGGTGGATAGAAGGATGGAAAAGTGGAGAAAAGGGAAAAAAGAGAGAAAAAGAAAAGTAGAGCTAGTACAGTGCCTTGTGGAATTCAAGTGCTATGTGGAGAGATTCCTGGACCAGTGCCACAAACGGGCAGGTCAAAGAGAGAGAAGAAGTGTCTACTGCTCAGAACTCTCATTTTACTGTAAACGTTTGTTTTGTTAATGCTTTTACATTAACATGATCCTCTGTGGTATGTGGAAAATCGTATTGCCCTTCAGATGTTTACCTAAATCCGGAAATTCAGTTCTTGGTGCAATATTTTAGGAAGGACCACATTATATAGCTATTACATCTAATCCAATTTAGTCCATTTGAAAAAACCTATATAAAGTAAGTTGCATTACAAAATGGCCCATAAATGCCTAATAAGATTAGTTAGAAAATTGAACTGCCAAAAGGACACAAATGACTGTAAATAAAGTTATCTTACCAAAACAACACTTGTGACCAGTCATAGGCAAAGCCTAGTAATAAAACTAACTCTGTTGACCCACATTAACTAAAATGTGGTAAATACATATACACTACAATCACATTCAAAGGACTAAGTGCAATATAAATATTGCATGTCAACATGCCACAGCACAGCACTCAAAATGCATCTTAAAGGCTTCAGTGCACACGAGCTGTCACCTGAGGCATTGTGGGTTATCCATATCCATAATAAATAAGGGGAACAACCACATACACAATATTAACTACAGCCCCATATAGCATTCAAAAAATGTTGAAGCCCATGCTCTATTAACAACCCCTAGCCTACTGCCCATGGGACTTGGTATTACCTGCATGCTCAGTAAGTTATCATCTAATCTGTATGCAATGCTGCTACATGACTCTGTCCCAGTGGGAAAGGCACTTTAGCAGTCTCCCACTACTGGGATTGAGCCTAACAATAGTGTTGACATGTTATCCGTGTAAAGTCGTTCCACGTTTCTCCTTTGTGAACACCCGTAGTGATTGTTGATAGTGTAAACTTGTAGTTGTGGGAGTACTGGTCTGTTGATACTGGTGAATGAGCAGGAAATAGTAGTGAAATAATGGGTAATGTTTTTGCAGCAGTTATTAACATCTGCTACAGCAGCAATTCCCTTAGGAAGCGAAAAACATCTAACTACATCAGAATTACATTAATGAAACTCATTTGAATGAGCGGGTAAGCAAGGGGAAGGAATACCATTTGAAATTCACACAGCAACCAACAGCAGTGATTTCTCAATCCTATTAGGGCATGTGGTGACAAACCATCCGGTACCTTAACTTGTCCTACAACCTATTGAGAGTGATTTCTTTGACATTTCCCTCAATACTAAAGGGAAAATCCCCTTTAAAACTCTCTGTACCTGATATGGCTCTGGCCCTCGAGAGTCTCTTTAACCCTCAAGAGAGTTCAACAAAACAACTTCATTTAGAGAGCAGCTAGAGGGGCTCTCTAGTCTGACAAAGGGCCTTTAGGTACTACGCCAAGTAGAGAAATCAGTATTATGTACATCGAAGAATTGAGGGCCGGGTGATAGATCGGAGGGAGATGATGGCTCCAGAGAAGAGCAGAGGGGGACATGTTCTGGGACTTACTGAGCTTTCACCACCGGCAGGGGAATGTCCTCAGTCATGTAGTCCAGCTCGTCGCTTAAGCTGTTGGCACGGGAGATGTCGATGGAGGTGCTGTCATCATGATTCCTTCTCACTGCACAGGAAAGAGAAAATAGTTAATAATTTCAGTACACTCATACTGGGCTGGTAAACTGTATACACAAATTTAATAAGCTTAATACATACGGGGGAAATGTTTCTTTCAATTAACTAATTTTCAAGTTACTGTTGCAGTGTATAGTTCTGAAGCCACCAGATATATGTAAAAGCTCAAGTAAATTTTAGTGCACATAGTTTTTTTTACATCAAAGAGAAATAAATTTAATAGATTAAGTGAAATAATAGTTTGGAAATGTCAAGACTAATGACAATATTGTGGTCCAAGGCAAAATAAGATGAGAAGTGCAGCTATAATTTTAACACATATGAATTGAGTATGACAAAACATGAAGCAGACAATAAGAAACAGAAAGATACCTGGAGAGCCAGGGCAGCTCAGAGTGAAAGACGACCAAGAATGTTGAGGAGGGCCTGATGCCGTGCAAAAATATTTAAAAGAAAGGGAAAAAAAATATGAAAGGAAAAAAGTTTAAATAAACACCTTTTATATCAGTTCTTCCGTTTCAACCGTTGGTAATAGAAGTAACAGAAGTCCTGAATTAACATGCCGTTTTTAAAAAGGCTGCAAAATGTCTATATACAAAAAGATATATACAAGAAGTAATTTTAGAGTGGAATTATCTTATGGCAGCTGGGAAAAAGTATTCGAGTTAAATATTTTGGAACAGTATATGAGGAAACAGATATTGCAGTGCTCCAGTTCAACAGTGCAGCTGGCTGGCTGCTGGCATGGCTAAAAACAACAGCAAAGAACAACATGTGTAGCGAGGTCCTGACCTGCAGTCAGACTGTCAGCGTCTGAGTTTGACAAGTCTCTCCACCAAACCACCAGGCCTCCATTGTGATAAAGAATGGAGAGGAAAATCTGTATGAAAGACCAGTCCAATTCAAGCTAAATCCATTCAACCTCTCTCGTATTCAATCATTGAGTTTGTTTAACATTGTCCAAACTCCGGAAGCACAATATGAGATTGAGAGAGAGAGAGAG
>NC_045740.1:2417274-2428981 GCF_008692095.1 Etheostoma spectabile
AGAGAGAGAGAGAGAAAGACAGGGAAGGAGAGAAGGAAGAAAGAGAGGGGAGGAGGGTAACAAGAGCCACCTTTGGCCACAACTTTAGCTAAATTCTTTTTATTTTTTAACAATATGTAGTCCTATCTGGATCATCAGTGCAAATGTGTTTGTCTGGGAGAGTATGAGTCAAGGGAAGGAGAGAGATGAAAAAAAAGTGTGGAAAAAGACAGTGAGACAGAGGTACAGAGAGAGAGAGAGAGAGAGAGACGGCGCTCCATAGACAGATTCTCACAGACAGTGAGGTGGGCAGGGCCAGACAGATAAGTGGAGCGATAAGCCGGACACTGACTAAATCAAACAATGACCAGTTTATTTCTGACCACTGGAGCTCCACAATGGCCGCTTATCAACTGCACACCCCTCTCTCCCCAGTAACACTAGGTCTAGGTCCCCAACGTCCCTTAGGCCCCTGTCCATTCCTAGCCAGGCCAGCCCTGTTCCTCACCCGTGGTGTTGGCAGGGCACCCAGTAAAGAAAACAGGCCAGTTCAACCCAGGACCAGTGTCTGAGTCTCTCTGCTTGGCTCTGGTTTGGTCCGGTTGGGGACAAAAGCCCAGCCAGCCAGCCAGCGAGTCTAATTAAAATACTGCCTGGGCCCCATTAAAAAGGCAGGCTAGTTAATGATTAACACAGACGACTTTTTAAATACGAGAAAAAAGGACTTAACCACTGTTTCAGTGCAGTGGTAACACATATACTGTACTTAATCTTTGTGTTTGCATTATTGACAAAGAATAAGATGTATATAAAAGAGTCAATTGCTGTTTAGCTTCCATTATGGAATGGAAACTTGAGGAAGCTACCATGAAACCAGAGTGTACCAAAGTATTTGTTTACATTATCTCTGTAACAAAATGTCATAACTCAATCCCTGGGAATTCCATTATTGCACCTTGGTTGTGATGGGGAAGTTGGAAGCACTCACCTGTTTGTCTGAACATTCTGGTGATTCCTGCAAAGACATAAATATTGTTAGTATGAGATGGCAACATGGCTGGGACACACAGCCACGACACGTCCTTCCAATCAACATTATCTACCAGTTCCTAGTGTGCAACACAACAGCATTTTTGTTGCACAATGACTTCTTCCTTTTTTGGAATAAGATTGATTGT
Organism: Etheostoma spectabile; assembly: GCF_008692095.1. Lineage (NCBI taxonomy): Eukaryota > Metazoa > Chordata > Actinopteri > Perciformes > Percidae > Etheostoma > Etheostoma spectabile. Next base: position 2,418,432 of record NC_045740.1, read on the forward strand.
ACGTTAATTTCTGGGCAAGAAAAAGCCAGCAAATTTATTTTGAAAGAACCAGAGGTTATTACAGTATGCTCATCCAGTAACTGTAAAAACTGTCCCTTTTAAACTCAAAAAAATACATTTGATATCTGTTACCAAGTGCTTTCCTTGAACGTTTGTATTTAAAGCGGCTATAATCAATATTGTTCAACAATATCAAATGACAACGTGAAAACAATGAGACAAGTTTAAGGGGGTTGTTTGTGATGATGGACCTGCTGATAATAATTAACCGAATCTGCAGCTTTACGTTTCATTGTGGGCTTCAGCTCATTGTGTAGTTGTCCGGCCTGCTACTTTGCCCTTTTGGTTTACTCACCACTCTCAAATAGTCGTTTTTGGCCCTCACAGTCAGCTGTTTTCAGTGACTAGCTAGTGAACATAGAGCATTTAGCAGCAAGAGCCATATATTTCCTTCAGGAAAAAACAACTAATACTGTTGCTACTGTAAATAGCTGCTGGATGTGTAAATAAGCAACTTTTTGCTAACAAGTTCCCTATGTCAACCTAAAAGGGGATATTGGGCCCTATGTTGCACCAGGCACAGCGCAAAGCCTGACCTAAGTGTTTTTGCTAGTTTAAGACCAATGTCACTACCCGATGTGAATCAAGTGCAGATGTGAGTCACGCATGCGTCACTTTGCGACAAGTTCACAAACAACCAATACTGCATCACCATGCATCTTATATTCGCTGACTCTTAAACCCTAAAATCTAAATTATACCAGTTTGCTATTTAGAAAGTTTTTTTTTATTTTATAGAAAATTCATATGCATGTTACGCCTACATGAGTCTTTGAAACAGTGATGGTTCAAACAAATAAAAAAGCAGCAGCACATGCAAAGACAGTTGACATTGCAGATGCCTGTTTTGTGGATGGATCTTAAGCAGAGATCTTACAGTCCCATGCGGTTTCAACTCTACACATTATCATTAGTGACAGTAGGCCGCAGGCTTCTTTACATGAAACACAAGCTTTGCATTTTGACAGCTTGTTTTGTTGGTTTGATTATTAAATTTGATTGCTTTTTCCACATGAACTTAAGACATGTTTTCCTTCATTATCTAAGATCTACCAAATTAAGCAGGAAACTAAACAGCATGTCCCTCCATAAGTGGTTGCTCTTTTGGTGATGGTTTGCCTTAATGTAACGTTTATGTCACTCCAGCTCCTTTTATGAGCACACGCTTTGACAGGAAAAACTCATAAAGTGTATTTATTAACCTGGAGTTTGGGTCAATTCATTTGATGGGAATGGCTTTTAAAAAGTTAAACCACCGCCCCCTTAGCCAGCCAGCCATCTATCATAGACTGCACATATAGACATGCATTTGATTCTATTGTTACGTATGAGTGCTGGCAACTATTAGGAACCACAATTATCTGGATACTGAATGATCTGAAATCCATAATTTTCAGAAAGAAAACACAACTTGGCTTTGGCATGACTGCAACAATATTGGTAAACTGCAAGTAGTAAAACAAAAACTTCCAACTTGCAACCTTGACAAGCCCATATATATATAGTTATTTTTCCACTTAAGCCAGTGTGAGTGTCCAGTGTGAGTGTCTGTGGCCTGCAAAGGGGACAAGTAAAGCAGTAAAGATCTTGTCAGCATGACCTCTAATCACCACTGAGACTGTAATGGCTTCCATCTGGTCTACTGAAGACACCTGGTAGCCATCTTGGGTCTAAGGGGATCAGGATAGTGCCACTGTTTACTGTGTGAAAATGAGAAACCAGCACATAACAACTCATCCCACAATGTTTTAGGCTTTCCACTGTTTGCATAAACAAAGAGAACAAAACAGCTTGTACGTACACAAGTATATAACATGCTTTAGAGAGTTTTGCCCATATTGTGTACATACATAAATACTACCTTGTGTCACTACCAGATTTGTTAACAAATCTATAATTTCTTACCAACAAATAGCTCTACAAAGAATGAGCTAATGAGATGACTAAGTTGTTATGATTTAGCACAATCTCTTGCCATGCTTCAGCAGGAACAACAGTGACTCAACACTCAAAGTAGAGAGAATTCATACTCATAGACTGTATGTCCTCACAGAAGTTCGTACTCACAGAGTGTTTGTACTCACAGAGTGTACGTACTCACAATGTATGTCTTCACAGAGTATTCATACTCATGGAGTGTATGTCCTCACAGAGGTTCGTACTCACAGAGTGTCCGTGCTCACAGAGTGTACGTACTCACATAGTGAACACCTATGTGACACAGTGAAAATGCTGGTTTTCTCATTTCTAGCTTTTGTGGTTACTCTACTAGCCTATATTTGTAAAAACAAGAGCTTTATTATACATGTTGTAAGCTAGGGGCATCTAAATTAGGTCTATCTTCAGTATTTACTTTTACAGACATTCAAAGTATGGATGAGAAACACTTGCCAAGACAAAAGGTACAAGCTGACAGCTAATATTTCTAAAACATGTGCCATAAAAAATGTATTTCATCATGGAGATGTTTGGGCCATTTACATGCCCTAGATGCAAAAACAAATCAAACTTTTAACTGAAATAATGGATTTCCAAGGCCTATAAGGCAGCATGACATCATTTTACAGCTCTTGACACACATTATTTTATCAAACAAAAAACTGTATTAAGAGGAACAGAAAAAAAAAATTGGTTTCATTACTGCGGTAATTTACTTCGTCAAATGTCTTTCACATGACACAGGTTTTGTTGCCAGCTGAACTTTTACTGTATTAAAATGGCAAATATAGCAATGGATGCAATTTAAAAACACCTTCGAAAAAAACACACAACATGGCCTTCTGAGGAGTGTCAGGTTTCAAGAAAATTCTGTTATGAAGAGCTCCAAAATGAAGTGACTTTAATCAAGCACAAAACAGGGCTCAGTGTGTAAATTTGGCAAGTTGACTTGTCTGGGACTGAGTTGTTGTAAAAAAAGGACATTTATACAGTGTATGTTTTCTTTGAAAAACATGAAGTAGAGTTATCAGACCTCAAACTGAAAAATAAGAGAAAATAACCCTTTATATTTATTTGACACCAATTTGCATACCGTACATACAGTAACATAAGAGCAGTAATCTTTCCAGTATATTACCTTCAACAGCCACCCTTGGCTCCTCTTGGAAAAAAGAGCCATCTTTCTTCTTCTCAGAGTCATCAATGTGATCATAGGTGATCTGGGGGATCGATACAGCTCTCTCTGAAGCCACACCCATAGAGCCATTACGTCTGGGCTTCAACCTCCTCTTGGTCGTTTTTTTCTGACAGACAGAGGACACATCAACCCAGTTAATAAACAAGAAATATGTGTCTATTGTGGTGATACATTGTACTCATTCTTAGGAGCTTTAAAGGGCAGAGTTATAGCTAAAAATAATCAAACAAATTACAACCGTTCCTTACCCACAGCAATGGAAAAAATTGAAAAGAACAATTTGTGACAAATTGTCCTGATATATACAAGGTCACGGTCAAAAGGTGAGCTTCATGCTGTCCTTCTGAAAATAAGTGGGGACCATTCTACCTTCACGGTACTAGTCTAGGCAGGTGACATTCAATATCCCAATAAGTAATATAATAATAAGTTTGTGTAGCCAGAGATCAGTCCCTCTGCCTTCGTCTGCCATTCAACTGGCAATGCATCTAGCACCTAGCCTTGCAGGTGGTGTGGTAACATGGTGTTGGCCCCATAGCACTTACTGAACCCATCCACCAGTTGTTCACTAGAAAGCTTTTCTCTAAGAGTTCTGGATCCAGCATAGTTTCACTAATCTAGGCAGGGTCCCTCATTCTAAAGAAGCAAATCACTCTTTATAATTAAGTTCAGATAAAGGGGAACTACGCATTCATGTTAACACATGCATTAAAATTGTAATTTGTTCAAAGTGCTAGCATGTTGGCAACACTGTACACTTGGATACATTTCAGGTGGTCAAAATTGTCCAGGAAATGTATTCTCTGAACAATGAATGGACTTATCCAGCCATTTCAGCAAAGTGTTACAAAGCCATGCATTGCTAAAAACACTAAATTACCTAAACACCTTATTTTCTTTTAGTACCCATATAGTTCACATACTAACTAAATGTTGTGCTTGCACGCTTGTGGCATCAGCGTTATATGCTTAATCCAAGTTTTTTTGAGATCATAAGTATTTGCTGTGAGTTAGTGAATTTCTTAGGACTTAAATAGTGCCTCCAGTCCAATCTTTAGAACCACCGACCAAAACTCAATTATTTGGACTCAGTGGATCAGACTGTGGCATTAACAAGTGGCAAGCAGTTCAATCCAACTACCCGACGTTTGAATGACTCATTAGCAGAGAGAGGGAGAATGGAAGGTGGTGGCGCTGGTGGTGGTGGTGGTGGTGGTGGTGGTGGGTGTTGTAAGACTGAAAGAGGAAAATGAAAAATAGAATAGAGAGACAGAGATGGAAGGCATGAAGAAACTAACATACACTAAGTTTAAGAGGGACAGAAAAAGAAACAGAGACTGATGGAGTTAGATATAAAGAGAAGAGGATAGAAAGAAATAGACAAGAGGAGCAGAGAAGGGCAGAGGAAAAAGCGGCAAAAGAGACAGGAAGAGCAGGGAAGAAAAAGAAAGAGTGAAATAAAGTTGGTTTAACAGAGAAGAAACAGGAGAGGAATCTTGAAAGACAGAAAAGGGAGAAAGAGGAGAGTCAGCAAAGAAAGTACCCTTCTGAAACAGAAAAGAGCGGAAGCAGCCTTCATTCTCTCCAATACATGTGGGTTCAATGCTACACAAAGATTTTTTTGTTGTTGTTCTACTAGACAAAGGTTTACTCCCATGAGAAAGGCCGCGGTGACATCATCTCAACTGACTGAGTCTTTGTCCGGTAGAGACAAAGGCCTGGAGTCATCCTGGTGGAGTCAGCCTTGGGGGGAGGGCTTCTGTGCGTACGTGTATTTATGTGTGTCCTTCTGTGTATGTGTATGTTTGTGGGAACTTAACTTTCCCCTTTATGTTGTATGGCCTAGGCATAACACGGCTGATATTGTTGTGAAAGGTGAACTGCACAAGGAGACAATACAGTGTGGGCCAGACATATGCAAATCCACTGTGCAGTATCAACGTCTGACAGCTTTTTCTGACAACGCTCTTTTGTAGACCTTTTGATATTCTGGACCTCAGGTTTAACAGATTATTCCAATGTCTATTTAAAAAAAACGTTTTTCTCATATATGAGAAATACCACATATGTGTATTTCAATTCCAAAATGAAACATCTACAACCACAAACAAAGCCAACAAATGTTTGTGGTTTAAAGACTGGATGCTTTTCTTTTTTCTAGGTGGGGTTTCACCTTTATTGGATAGATCCAATAAAGAGTGAAAGAGAAAAAGATGTGAAAAAATATCCTCGGTCGAATTTAAAGCCCATAGCAAGACATACTTTGTATTTTATGGATTTATATTATTGGAAGGAAAGACTTGTCCTGTTCTTTTGTAGTAAATCAATCTAAAAAACTAAAAACTGCACAAACTATAAGCCAAACAATACCCTTGGCTCTTGGTTCTTTAATTTGAACTGGATAATTACCGATATGTTCAGTTTCCTGACGTAAGGGCTGAAGTTGTCAGATTCCACTGTGGTGACAGGCACTGGAGTTAGAACATACATTTTCCATGTCACAGCACAGCCGTTTGGTTTCTCTGCTGCATAGCATCTCCAAAGTGTCTGAGGAAGACAGGTCAAAGCATAGAAGTAGTATTAGTCAATGCTTGTTTGTCCATATTAACCACAGATTCAGTGACATGAGAAAATTGCTTTAAAAAGTACTGATGATTTTGGTTTAACATTTCCATATTTCTGTTTATTTGTTAAATGTCTGACAAATATTTATAATATTGTTTTCCATAATATCTCTCTATATATGTTTTCATTAATTTGTATTAGTCTCCAAATGTTTGTTAATATTTGTGCCATCTTATTAGCTTGTCACATGGTGGGGGTGGGTTTAAATAAGTTCCTACTTCCTCCCACTCTTTTTCAGATATGTTAACAGATCGGTAAGTGTTCTTAAGTTGTTATTATTATTAATTTATTTTCTTGTTATTGATTTGTCTTGTTTTTATTTTGTGTCTGCTGTTCTGTTCTATACATATTCAAAATAAAATAAAAAATGCACAACACAAGGTGCTGCAAAAGTCAAATTTGACTGATAAATTGAAAATATACAATAATTTATTCTTCATGCATCTAAACCATCTGTGGATGTGTCTCAGTGTGTTGTGTCTGACCTGGTTTTTAATGTTAACCTTGTGGATTAATATCAACATGCTTCCATGCAATGCTAAAATGTACCTGGATGAGGCAAGCTGCAGCAGGGATCTGTCTGTTGAAGTGCTTCTGTCTCTGCTTCTGTTGGACTTTCAGGGCAAACCCTGAGCCCAGGATACCCTAATCGGAAAGGATTAAATTGAAAAGAAAGAAGAATTATAAAAGTTGTTTATGGTAGATATTAGAAATGTTGATGCAGAATCTCACAAAAAGACATTCATTTTTTTTTATCATTACATCCATACACCAGTACTTAAAAAGGATAGATACAAGTCGTGCTTCGGAACAGAGAGCAATAGCTAAATTAAAAATGAAAAACAGGACTCAACCAAATTGTAATTCAATTGGGACTAAATTAAATAATGAATCTAAAATTAAGTTGTTCCTTACTGTTCATGAATTTCATATGACTCAGATTAAAATTATATTTACTGCAGGCAGAGCGAAGAAGGAGATGGCGAAGACACTGAAGCAGGAGGCAATGGCCTTGCCTATCCACGTTTGAGGAATTTTGTCTCCGTACCCAATTGTGGTGACAGTTACCTAAGGACAGAGAGTGGATGAAGTAACCCTTACATCTATTAACATTATCATAAGAATATTGTAGGCATATGTGTGACAGAAAGACAAATCCTGCCACTTATTCAGGCCTTTACTAATGCAAAGAAGCTACACCATTGCAGGTTAAGGCGGGAAACTAGAGGGTGCCTGTTCTTTAGGACTCTCCTTTATCCTTCCCTTGATGATGAACCTCATTGATAAAAAATGGAATTAAAATGTAAATAATTCCCCCTTACATGTTAAACATTGCACATGAAAACAAAAAAGTTTATTCAGAAGACAAAATCCAAAACCACAGGAGTCCATAACAGGAGTTAAACAATAAAGAGAAAGTATATCAGCCGTTCTGTCAGCGATGGCCGGGGCGTTTGAGGCTCTCGCTCCACAAAGGGAATAAGAATCCCAACCACTAATCCTCAGTGAGTGTAGGAATTCGCCGGGGTGAGGGGGGAAAACAAATACCTCTTGCATTTGCATGTACACCCACTCTGAAAGCCGAGCCAATTCTGACACATTCAGAACACTTGGCTTACCGCGGGTGTCTATGGAGCATCGCCGCGTGAGCCGGCGTTGTTCGCAAACACAAAGCGGCTGATGTAAGGTGAGATACTTAAAAGGGCTTTGGGAGTAAGAAAGAAGGAGCAAGAGCGGGAAGGGTGGGTGGGTGTATGTTGGGGGCAGGTGGAGTGGTGGGGGGTTTAATCCCTCATCCACAAATCTGATGACCAAACAATGTCCTCCTGACCATCAGAGTGGAATGGTCTCCTCAAAAACACCCCTCTCATTCATGGTTGTAGGGTGTGTAGCAAAAACCTAATCATGTCGACACAAAAGGTCACAGACCTAGTCTTTGAATATGTTTAAGTGTGCATGTGCATGTCTGTATGCATAACTGTTTGTTTATATGAATGCTGATCTGCATGCATATATACCGTACGTGTGATTACACCCAATTTGATTTGTACATAAGCAACACAACTACAAAATGGCAACCAAAAGAAGAAGAAGAAGAAGAAGAAAAAGAAGAAGAAGAGGAGGAGAGGCAAGGATAGCAATGGAGGGAGGGAGAGAGAGAGAGAGAGAGAGAGAGAGAGAGAGAGAGAGAGAGAGAGAGGACATGAATCATGGCATTGGCTTGTCCTACAGCCGTGCGCTGCACCTGGCCATCTGTTTGTGGAAATCATGCCAAGAGGAGGAATACACACTGAGGGGAGCTTAGCATTTTCTAATCAGTGCAATCTCATTTCAATAAGCGCACAGACACAAACACTCACAAACTTAACCAAAACCTATTGTAATGGCATATCATGACTCTCAAGTTTAGTCTTTGGGAAAAAAACAGTGCAAACCCCCAACCATAATTATTTTCTCAACATTGTGAACAGACCAACCTAAACAAAAGCTTTTCTTCAACTTTCCATAGAGCAGTGAGGAGCACTGTGACCTCTTCAACCCTTGTTACATAAAAGATATTAATCCCACAATTAAAGTTTTAATTAAGGGAACTGACACTTTATATTGGTGCTCTAAAAGTTCTTTGAGCCAAAGAGCCCAGAGGTGAATGCTTTATTACCGTCTCTTTGTGGCACACTGATCCCCTACACAAGACTGCCATAGGTTTCTCATTACTCTGCGCTTTCAATTCAAATGTTTAATTAACTACTCTGGAAACCTGAGCCTCTGTACAGAGGGGAAATAAGCGGAACCAGCTCTGTGCGCGAAAAACATCAACACACCTGCGTCTGTGTTGAGTGTTGCAGCAATTCTTTCATGCTACACGAAGATCCAATGAGGAAAATAAAAACACAAGGAGGTAAATAATTGGTCTTACCAGGGAGGGCAGCCATCTCCATTTTCCCAGTTAAGACTCCACTAGAGAGTCCATTGTGATGATTTTTTTCATAATAGCTTTCATATACATGTGATGTGGTCTTTCAATGATGTAATGTTGGAAATTAAGTAGCATTCAAGGATCCAAGTAATATATGCATTGCTAAAAAACCGAATTTAGAAAACATACTCAAAAAGATCAGTAAAGGACTTGCCTGTTCTATACAATGTATTTCTATTTTCTAGTTTAGCGGTCTTACCACGCCCCACCACAGGGCATCGGCATAGCTAGCAAAGCCCGTCTTGCCCTCCTCATCCACAGCATCCTTCTCCGCCAAGTAGACAAAGTAGGAGGAAAAGATCAGGCCCAGGAAGCCAATGTACAGGGTGGTGATCAGCTCCTGAAAAACACATTAAGTAAGCCAAAGACCATACTATGAAAATTAATGAAATAATGTTCTACGTGTTCGATAGCCAGGATGGTGACAGTGCATTACTTCAAACAACATTTATGTTTCAAATGAACTGTGAGTGACATGCTGTGAGCTGCTGCTGACTGACGCCAACCTTTCTCCCATTCTGTATAGTAAGAGGTGTCAGGTCAGTTGATCCCTGAATGATTGTGCTGTTGGGTCTTAGCCATGCCCATGTGTAGTGAAGAAAGTAACTTGTGTTTGCACAAGCTAGACTTGACATCATTCTGACTTTTATGAGTGCTATCAGGTCTAGCCTAATAACTCAAATGCTGCATCTCATGTCCCTTGTGTGATAGCTCTGCATTGTTCTGTCCCTGTTCTGGGTCGTCTCAAAACCCTAATTTCTACCCCGAGGAGCGAGCATTGAGGAGGGACCATTGAGGAGCTATAGGCAAGGATACACAAGAGCAGGGTTCCGGGAAGCCCCCCGAAGCTGAAAAGGTTGCTCATTCCGGCCATACAGCTGACAAATAATATTTCTGTCTTTGAACCAAAAGAAGGCCTTGGCACTTGCCCTTGCAGCAAGAAGTGTATGGGTGCACGAGACCCTCAGGTCCAGAGAGCAGATAGGGGTATTCTGGCTGGTGAAGGAGCTCTGCTTTCACTGGGACCGGTTCCAGGGGTAATTTTGGCTCAACAGGTAGCAATTTGACAGTCTGCTGACGAGAGTTAGGCCTATGAGTTCCTGGATGGGTTATGAATGTGTTTTTATTTCTAAATAAAATGTTGCATTTCAACACTATGTGTCATTGCATGTTTACAGAGATAAATCAGGAGGGCTGGCTCCGTGATCGGCTGCAGACAGGACACATTTGAAGCTGTGGTGGAAAGGCGGTTACTGAATAACTGTTATCTATCATGGATAACCCTGACCACCCTCTCCACCCCACACTGGTCCAACAGAGGAGCAGCTTCTCTAAGAGGCTCCGACAGCTTCGATGTTGCAGGGACCGCTACAGCAAATCATTCCTACAGGCATTAAAACTCTTTAACACGTCATCACTGGGTGCTAGATAAGACCCTGATACTCCACAATACTGCACTAAGTGCAACCTGCACAATTGGTTTATTTACATTTTAACATACTATTTAAGCAGTTGCACATTTTGTTTTCCCATCCTGTATATATTCAAATATTTGTTCTTATATTTTTATTCCTATTATTATTATTATTATTATTATTATTATTTCATGTACATCGTATATGTATATTGTATCCTGGTATTTCATTATATTTATATTCTGGGCTGTATGACTGATGTATGTTTGCTGCTGTAACACCATAATTTCCCTTTTAGGATCAATATCTATCTATCTATCTATCTATCTATCTATCT